>NW_026892449.1:0-2433 GCF_015708825.2 Lethenteron reissneri | reverse complement strand
CAAACCCACTGGTTGGTTCCTGTCCGTTGTTGCACAGAGGATTCTTTTGTGCGGGAATGCTCCTCGTGTTCTACATGGATCGGGGGTGCGTTTTCCGTTAATTGCGTTGCTCTCTCCACTCGGTTGGTACAGCTGCATTGCTGCAATGCGAGTCCTCGGAGTGAGGGGTACGATACGGGATTGGATGTGTTGTGATGTGTTAAATGCGATGGTGACATCTGCCAGGGATTTGGAATTGTGGTGCTGGCTGTCACTTATCTTGGGGCGCAGATCCTGACCAGGATGGCCCTGTGAGTGTTTGCGTGTTTAACATGAGCGTTGTGGTCCCGTCATGCAATGGCTGACGGCTTGACCTGACAGCCCGGAGATTAAAACACTCCGTAGTATGTCCAGCCTTGTGGGCTGTGCGCTCACATGGCTTCAGGGAGGGTGGTCCCGTCATGCTATGGCTGACGGCTGACCTGACAGCCCGGAGATTAAAACACTCCGTGGTATGTCTAGCCTAGTGGGCTGTGTGCTCACATGGCTCAGGGAGTGTGGTCCCGTCATGCTATGGCTGACGGCTTGACCTGACGCTCGGAGGTTGAGACCCTCTGAGGCGCGTTGAAACAGTGAGCTGGAGATTCGTAAAGTTCGAATGGTTAGCCAGTTTTCATGTATATAGTTGTGTTCATTGTGTGGTTGTGTGTAGGTGGTTCCCTGCAAATTGTATATAGCTTTTTTTTTTTACGGAATTCGTATTTATTCAAGGGGGGGTGCGTCGGGTGTTTTCTCTTCTTGCTGTTGCATTGTTTTTTGTGTTCTTGTTGCCGTTCTTGTTGAAATTAGTGGGCACACGCGCGGTTACGGTATAAATTCATTTTTATTGTCATTGCCGGGACGGCTGCGAGCTATGCAGGGGGGAGTGATGTAGGGATGTTGAGAGAGGGCCGTTATGTATGGCAGTCTATGGGAAAGAAACCAGTGGGCGGGGCTACGTGTGTGCACAGGAGATGCCTTCTGCGACGTCCGAGCCAGACACCCTGGGGGGCTGGTTTTGGCGTTATGATCCCCGGGGGCCCCACCCCTCAAGGAGGGTTGGTATAAAAGGGACGATAGGGGCTCGGGAGCAGTTATGTTATAGTTACTAAGAAGACTGAAGACGTCTTAGATAGAGCCCTGGACTCCCCCTCGTTCGATGTCCTTGTCAGGGCCGAACAGACCGAGCCAGCGGCGTGCTCTTAGAAGAGAGCTGGTCTGGGACTCCGGGTACCGGCCCGATTACCAGTGTCGGGCCAAGTAGCCTCCCCTAGCCCAGTATTGGAGGACTGTGAGGTAGGCTAGGACTTAGCCAGGAAGTGAATAAATATCCGCGTCAAGTGTCTTCACCGGCACTTCAACTGGTGTCAGAAGTAAACTCGAACATGGACACGCGGAAGACAGCGCGGCCCAAAGTACCGAAGAGGAAGATACTGCCGAGATCGTCTAGCACGACAACAACCCTTATAACGGCCATAATTTACAAACAGCGCCAACGACCCTTAAAAACGTCTATAATTTACAAACAGCGCCAAGAACCCTTTTAAAAACGTCTTTAATTTACAAACAGCGCCAACCGGACCCTTAAAACGGCTCATAATTTACAACAGCGCCAACGGACCCTTTAAACAACAGCCCATAATTACAAACAGCGCCAATGACCCTTAAAAAAGTCTATAATTACAAACAGCGCCCACGAACCCTTAAAAACTACTATTAATTTACAAACAGCGCCAACGACCTTTAAAAACAGCATATAAGTTACAAACAGCGGCCAACGACCCTTTAAAAACGTCTATTAATTTAACCAAACCCAGTGACAACCGACCCTTTTAAAAACGGCCATAACCTAAAAACGTCTATAAGTTGACAACAACGCCCAACGACCCTTAAAACGGCCATAATTTACAAACATCGCCAACAACCCTTAAAAACGGCCATAATTTACAAACAGCGCCATCGACCCTATAAAACAGCTATAATTACAAACAGCGCCAGCGACCGCTTCAAAACGTCTATAATTTACAACAACGCCAACGACCCTTAAAAATCAGCCATCATTTACAAACAAGCGCCAATGACCCTTAATAAACAGTCTCTAATTTACAAACCGCGCCATCACGACCCTTTAAAAACGTCTATAATTACCAAACCGTGACAACGACCCCTTAAAAACGGCCCATAACCCTTAAAACGGCCTATAATTTACAAACACGCGACAACAGACCCTAAAAACGGCCATAATTTACAAACAGCGCCAACGACCCTTCAAAAAACGGCCATAATTTACAACAGCGCCAACGACCCTTAAAAACGGTACTATAATTTTCACCTAACCGCTACCGAGACCTTAAAACGGCCATAATTTACAAACAGCGCCAACGACCCTTAAAAACGGCCATAATTTACAAACAT
>NW_026892448.1:0-2454 GCF_015708825.2 Lethenteron reissneri | reverse complement strand
CCGAATTCCCTGAGCTGGCAAAACGCTCATTATAGTGTCGCCAAATATCGTCCGAACGTCACGAAACTTCCACACGCTTTTCCAGCACACATAGACCCCTAAAACGGTAAATTGGCCGGGATTGCTCTCACGTGCGTTACGGGGCCTCGTTTCTCTCGCTCCGAATTCCCTGGAGCTGCAAAACGCTCATTATAGTGTCGCCAAATATCGTCCGAACGTCACGAAACTTCCACACGCCTTTCCAGCAGATTGCTCGTGCACAAAAAAAGTCAAAATTTTTACACACAGACCCCAAACGGTAGAAATTGGACGGGATTGCTCTCATGTGAGTTACGGGCCTCGTTTCTCTCGCTCGAATTCCCTGAAGCTGGGAAATCGCTCATTATAGTGTCGCCAATATCGTCCGAACGTCACGAAACTTCACGCCTTCCAATTTTCTCGTGCACCAAAAAAAGTCAAAATTTACACCAGACCCCATCAACGGTAGAAATTGGCCGGGATTGCTCTCTGTGGTACGGGGCCTCGTTTCTCTCGCCCGAATTCCCGAGCTGGGAAATCGCATTTTTGTGTCGCCAAATATCGTACGAAGTCACGACCTTCCACACGCTTTTCCAGCAGATTTGCTCGTGCACCAAAAAACGTCAAAATTTTACACATAGACCCCATCAAACGTAGAAATGGCCGGGATTGCTCTCATGTGAGTTACGGGGCCTCGTTTCTCTCGCTCCGAATTCCCTGGAGCTGGGAAAACGCTCATTTATAGTGTCGCAAATATCGTACCGAACGTCACGAACCTTCCACACGCTTTTCCAGCACCACATAGACCCCATAAAACGGTAGAAATTGGCCGGGATTGCTCTCATGTGCGTTACGGGGCCTCGTTTCTCTCGCTCCGAATTCCCTGGAGCTGGAAATCGCTCATTTAGTGTCGCCAAATATCGTCGAAGTCAACGCAACCTTCCACACGCTGCTCCAGCAGATTTGCTCGTGCACCCAAAAAAAGTCAACAATTTTTACACACAGACCCCATCAAACGGTAGAAATTGGCCGGGATTGCTCTCATGTGCGTTACGGGGCCTCGTTTCTCTCGCTCCGAATTCCCTGGAGCAAACGCTCATTATAGTGTCGCCAATATCGTCCGAACGTCACGAAACTTCCACACGCCTTTTCCAGCAGATTTGCTCGTGCACAAAAAAAAGTCAAAATTTTTACACACAGACCCCATCAAACGGTAGAAATTGGCCGGGATTGCTCTCATGTGCGTTACGGGCTCGTTTCTTCGCTCCGAATTCCCTGGAGCTGGCAAAACGCTCATTTTAGTGTCGCCAAATATGTCCGAACGTCACGAAACTTCCACACGCCTTTCCAGCAGATTTGCTCGTGTACCAAAAAAGTCAAATTTTTACACATAGACCCCATCAAACGGTAGAAATTGGACGGGATTGCTCTCACGTGCGTTACGGGCCTCGTTTCTCTCGCTCCGAATTCCCTGGAGCTGGCAAAACGCTCATTATAGTCGCCAAATATCGTCCGAACGTCACGAAACTTCCACACGCTTTTCCAGCACACATAGACCCCATCAAACGGTAGAAATTGGACGGGATTGCTCTCATGTGCGTTACGGGGCCTCGTTTCTCTCGCTCCGAATTCCCTGAAGCTGGAAATCGCTCATTATAGTGTCGCCAAATATCGTCCGAACGTCCACGAAACTTCCACACGATTTTCAGCAACATAGACCCCATCAAACGGTAAATTGGCCGGGATTGCTCTCATGTGCGTTACGGGGCCTCGTTTCTCTCGCTCCGAATTCCCTGGAGCTGGGAAATCGCAATTTTAGTGTCGCCAAATATCGTAGGAACGTCACGAACCTTCCACACGCTTTCCAGCAGATTTGCTCGTGCACCAAAAACTTCAAAATTTTTACACATAGACCCCATCAAACGGTAGAAATTGGGGGATTGCTCTCATGTGAGTTACGGGGCCTCGTTCTCTCGCTCCGAATTCCCTGAGCTGGGAAATCGCTCATTTTAGTGTCGCCAAATATCGTAGGAACGTCACGAACCTTCCACACGCTTTTCCAGCAGATTTGCTCGTGCACCAAAAAACGTCAAAATTTTTACACATAGACCCCATCAAACGGTAGAAATTGGCCGGGATTGCTCTCATGTGCGTTACGGGGCTCGTTTCTCTCGCTCCGAATTCCCTGAAGCTGGGAAATCGCAATTTTTTGTGTCGCCAAATATCGTAGCAACGTCACGAACCTTCCACACGCTTTCCAGCAGATTTTCTCGTGCACCAAAAAAGTCAAAATTTTTACACACAGACCCCATCAAACGGTAGAAATTGGCCGGGATTGCTCTCATGTGCGTTACGGGCCTCGTTTCTCTCGCTCCGAATTCCCTGGAGCTGGCAAAACGCTCATTTAGTGTCGCCAAATATGGTCCGAACGTCACG
>NW_026892447.1:0-2459 GCF_015708825.2 Lethenteron reissneri | reverse complement strand
CTCCGGTCTCCAACTCTCCCGATCTCCAACTCTCCGGTCTCCAACTCTCCCGATCTCCAACTCTCCCGGTCTACATCTACGGTTCCCACTCTCCCGGTCTCCCACTCTCCCGGTCTCCAACTCTCCCGGTCTCCCACTCTCCCGGTCTCCCTCTCCGGTCTCCCACTCTCCCGGTCTCCCACTCTCCCGGTCTCCAACTCTCCCGGTCTCCCGCTCTCCCGGTCTCCAACTTTCCCGGTCTCCAACTCTCCCGGTCTCCAACTCTCCCGGTCTCCCACTCTCCGGTCTCCAACTCTCCCGGTCTCCCACTCTCCCGGTCTCCCACTCTCCCGGTCTCCACTCTCCCGGTCTCCAACTCTCCCGGTCTCCAACTCTCCCGATCTCCAACTCTCCCGGTCTCCAACTCTCCGGTCTCCAACTCCCCGGTCTCCACTCTCCCGGTCTCCCACTCTCCGGTCTCCAATTTCCCGGTCTCCAACTCTCCCGGTCTCCAAACTCTCCCGATATCCAACTCTCCCGGTCTCCAACTCTCCCGGTCTCCAACTCTCCCGGTCTCCCACTCTCCGGTCTCCCACTCTCCGGTCTCCCACTCTCCCGGTCTCCAACTCTCCCGGTCTCCCACTCTCCGGTTCCCACTCTCCACGTGGTCCCCCCCTCTCTCTCTCCGGTCTCCCTCGCCGCTCCGGCTGGCGCCGAGACACGAGTGCCCCTCTCCAACGGGCAACGGGGTCGGGTGAAGGTCGCAACGAGACGCCGAGGAACGAGAGAGAGAGTGAGAGAGTGAGAGAGAGAGAGAGGGGGAAAAGAGAGTGAGAGGGGGAGAGAGAGCGCCTCTCCCCCTCCCTCCCCGCCTCCTCCCCCACCCGTGGAGTCGAGCGGTGGGACAACGCCGCGAGCAATCGACACGGAGCTCGAAGCAGCGGCCAGTTGCGTAACCCTCCTCCCCCCCACCCACCCAAACCGAGGCGCCACCACCACCGGTGAATCCGAGCCGATGTGCCGGAGGCCTCGCTTGCGAGAGGTCGCGAGCGACGGGCGCGGCCGGCCTCAGTTCCCCGCGGTCTCGTTGCTCCGCTCGCCGCTCGCCGCTGACATCGCCACTGACATCGCCACTGACATCGCCGCTCACATCGCCACCGACATCGCCGCTCACATCGCCACCGACATCGCCGCTGACATCGCCACTGACATCGCCGCTGAAATCGCCGCTGACATCGCCACCGCTCGTTGAAGTCGTCCGCCGCGGGCTGCTGATGGTACCGGAGCGCTGGGAAACGCCGTGGCGGGGAGACGGCAGCCGTGGATGTGGGTGGCGCGAGAGCGAACAGGGGTGGGTGGCCACCGCGTGGTGGGCAGGGAGGGTGGGTGGGTGGTGATGTGGGTGCGTGGTTGACTGGCTGAGCGATAGGCGGATCGGCGGGTAGGTGGGTGGGTGCGTGGCAAGGCGGCTGGGTGAACATTTGAGTGGCTGGGCAGTTGAGGGTTGGACAGGTTTTGTGAGTGGCTGGGCAGTTGAGGGATGGACAGGTTTTGTGAGTGGCTGAGCAGTTGAGGAGGTGGGCAGTTGAGTGGTCTCGCGGCTGCGTGAACTATCTGGTGTCAGTGTGGGCGAGGGAGTTTGTGATTGAGTAGCTTGGTGGGTGAGTGGATAGGTGGGTGGGTAGGTGGTTGAGTTAGTGGTTGGGTTGGTGGTTGGGTGGGTGGTTGAATTAGTGGTTGGGTGGGTGGTTGAGTTAGTGGTTGGGTGGGTGGTTGAGTAAGTGGTTGGGTGGGTGAGTAGGTGGACGGGCAGGATGGCGGCGGGGTGAGTGGGTGGGAGATGTAGTTGGTTGAGCTGGCGATCGAACAAGAAGCTGGTGAAGCGAGCGAGTGGATGGGCGGGCGGGTAGCCGGGTGGGTAGCCGGGCGGGTATGTGAGCGTGCGGGTGGGTGGGTGAGTAGGTGAGCGAGCGGGCGGGCGGGTGGGCGAGCGGGTATGTGAGCGTGCGGGTGGGTGGATAAGCGGGTAGGTGAGCGAGCGGGCGGGCGGATGAGTAGCTGAGCGAGTGGGTGGGTGAGTGGGTAGGTGAGCGAGCGGGTGGGTGGGTGTCTAAGCGGCTAGCTAAGCGGGCGAGCGGGCGGATGAGTAGCTGAGCGAGTGGGTGGGTGAGTGGGTAGCTGAGCCTGCGGGCGGGTGGGTATCTAAGCGGCTAGCTAAGCGGGCGAGCGGGTGGATGAGTAGCCGAGCGGGCGAGCGAGCGACCAGGCTGCCGCGATGCACTCCGCGCTGGCCGTCAAGCCCGGCGGCGTCTGCGGCGCTGCCCCGAGGCTTCGCCGCGCGAGCAGCGCCCAAGAGCTGTGCCTGGGCGTGCTGGCCGCCTGCGCCCGCACCACCGCCACGCGCCACCGTCACCGTCACCGCCACCGCCACCACCTGGGCGGCAGCCGTGAGCGTCTCCAAGGGGCCGACGAGTTGGGGG
>NW_026892446.1:0-2482 GCF_015708825.2 Lethenteron reissneri | reverse complement strand
TGTGGTGGTCACAGACGCCATGAGGGGAGAGGCCAATGGGCATTGGCCCTCCCCCCACAGCACTGCCCACGACAGTGTTGCCCGTCCGGCACCGCGAGGAGGTAGGAGGTTGTTTTGCCGGACACACACAGACACACACACACTCACACACACAGACACACACATACACACTACACACACACAGACACACACACACTACACACACACAGACATACACACGCACACACATACACATGCACAACACCTACACACACGCACGCACATACACACATACACACACACTACACACACTACACACTACACACACTACACACACTACACAACACACACGCACTACACACACACACTACACACACACAGACACACACATGGTGACGGTGCTGGTGGTAGTGGTGGTGTTGGTGGTGGTAACGGTGTTGGTGGTGTTGGTGGTGACTGTGGCAGTGGTGACGGTGGTGTTGGTGGTGGTGGTGGTGTTGACGGTGTTTGTGGTGACGGTGTTGGTGGTGGTGTTGGTGTTGGTGGTGACGGTGGTGGTGGTGGTGGTGTTGGTGGAGGTGGTGACATTGGTGATATTGACGTTGTTGGTGGTAGTGGTGGTGACGGTGGTGTTGGTGGTATTCCTGGTGGTGGTGTTGGTGGTATTGCTGGTGGTGGTGGTGGTGGTGTTGGTGGTGACGGTGGTGTTGGTGGTGTTGGTGGTGGTGTTATTGACGGTGTTGGTGGTGTTGCTGGTGGTGTTGGTTACGGTGGTGTTGGTGGTGGTGGTGACGGTGCTGCAGGCGTGCGCTGGCGGTGGGTGGCACGTGCACGGGGGAGCACGGGGTGGTGGTGTTGGTGAGGGTGGTGTTGGTGGTGGTGTTGGTATTGACGGTGTTGGTGTTGCTGGTGGTGTTGTTGTTGGTGGTGTTGCAGGCGTGCGCTGGCGGTGGGTGGCACGTGCACGGGGGAGCACGGGGTGGGGCTGGGCAAGCGGCGCCACCTGCGGCACGAGGTGGGGGAGACGGCGCTGGGGGTGATGCGGCAGCTGAAGGACGCCCTCGACCCCAAGGGCCTCATGAACCCCGGCAAGGTGCTGTGACGAGCATCGCTACGTCCTTCTGTGCGCACGCACGGCGCGTGTCGCTGTGTGTGCGGCGTGTCTCTGTGTGTGCGTCTCTGTGTTTGTGTGTATTAGTGTGTGTGTGAGTGTCTCTGTGTGTGTGAGTGTCTCTGTGTGTGTGTGTGTCAGTGTGTGTGTGTGTGTCAGTGTGTGTGTGTTAGTGTGTGTGCGTGTCTCTGTGTGTGCGTCTCTGTGTGTGTGAGTGTCTCTGTGTGTGCGTGTCTCTGTGTGTGAGTGTCTGTGTGTGAGTGTGTGTGTGTGATTGCGTGTCTGTGTGTGTGTGTGTTGATTGTGTGTCTGTGTGTGTCTGTGTGTGAGTGTCTGTGTGTGTCTATGTGTGTGTGTCTGTGTGTGAGTGTATGTCAGTGTCTGTGTGTGTGTAGTGTAGCGGTTAGCGCTACGCTGCGCTACGAACCTGATGACCCGGGTTTGATTCCCGATTATGTGAACCGGTCCTGGGCCTCACCTAGGTCGACTCAGCCTCAAATGAATACCTCGTGCGGTGTGTAGTAAACATCGCCACTGGGGAGACAAAGGCGGCCGGGCGTGGTGTTGGCCACCCACCCTCTCGTGTGCCGTGCCGGCCTTTAAAAGTGCTACTCGCTAATAGCACTTGCCCCAACAGTCTGTTAAGGCTATACGGGGTACCTTTGTATGTGTATGGGGAGCAGTGGTGCAGCGGTTAGCGCGATGCGCTGAGAATCCACGCACCGATTCAGTCACTCACTCGGTCACTCACCTAGCCACTCACTCAGTCACTCACTTAGTCACTCACTCGGTCACTCACCCAACCACTCAGTCAGTCACTCAGTCACTCACTCAGTCACTCACCCAACCACTCAGTCAGTCACCCAACCACTCACTCAGTCACTCACCTAGCCACTCACTCAGTCACTCACTTAGTCACTCACTCGGTCACTCACCCAACCACTCAGTCAGTCACTCACTCACTCAGTCACTCACTCAGTCACTCACCCAACCACTCACTCAGTCACTCACCTAGCCACTCACTCAGTCACTCACTCACTCAGTCACTCACCTAGCCACTCACTTAGTCACTCACTCAGTCACTCACTCATCCACTCAGTCACTCGCCCAACCACTCATCTCAGTCACTCACTTGCTCATCCACTCAGCCACTCACTTAGTCACTTACTCAGTAACTCACTCAACCAATCAGTCATTCAGTCACTCAATCACCAAACCACTCACTCAGTCACTCATCCACTTAGTCACTCATCCACTCAGTAACTCGCCTAACCACTCACTCAGTCACTTAGTCACTCACTCATCCACTCAGTCACTCACTTAGTCACTCACTCAGTAACTCACTCAACCAATCAGTCATTCAGTCACTCAATCACCCATCCACTTAGTCAC
>NW_026892445.1:0-2485 GCF_015708825.2 Lethenteron reissneri | reverse complement strand
GGGTAGAGAGAGAGAGTGTTTCCTGTGTACAGGCAGCGAAAGAGGATGCGGAGGGATGGAGAGAAAGAGAGGGGAAGAGGGGTAGAGAGAAATAGCTATTGACCAAACGCGGAGTAAGAATTAGAGAGATGAGAGAGAGAGAGAGAGAGGGGGGGGGGGACATAGAGGGAGGGAGATCACGAGAGATCTGGGAGACGTATAAAGATGAGGAGAGGGGGGGGGGAGACGGAGAGGGCTAAGAAAGAGTGACACAAGAGAGAGAGAGCGAGAGAGAGAGAGAAGCTGTTGCTGCAGCAAAAGGCAAGCAATGAGGGGTCATAAAACGTGGGACGTGGTGTGGGGAGCACGGGGGAGCAGGGCAGGAGGGAGATGGGGGGCTGGGAGATGGGGGGCTGGGAGATGGGGGGCTGGGAGATGGGGGGCTGGGAGATGAGGGGCTGGGAGATGGGGGGCTGGAGATGGGGGGCTGGGAGATGAGGGGTGGGAGATGGGGGGCTGGGAGATGGGGGGCTGGGAGATGGGGGGCTGGGAGATGGGGGCTGGGAGATGGTCAGAATGGGATCAGCGGAGCAGGCAGCAAGGGGCAGGTAGCAGGAGAGCTGAGGAGTAGGGAGCACGTGGCAGGGAGCACGTGGCAGGGAGCACGTGGCAGGGAGCACGTGGCAGGGAGCACGTGGCAGAGAGCACGTGGCAGAGATCACGTGGCAGAGAGCACGTGGCAGGGAGCACGTGGCAGGGAGCACGTGGCAGGGATCACGTGGCAGGGAGCACGTGGCAGGGAGCACGTGGCAGGGAGCACGTGGCAGGGAGCCGCGAGGCCCTTACGAGGCCTACAGGGGACGTGCCTCATGGACGCGCGTGCTGTTCGTGGATTGCAATGTCGGCCTCGGTGTCCCCGTGGTGCTAAGTAGACGCATGGTACACACACACGCATGTGCTGTGTGTGTGTGAGCATGTCAGTGCGCCATGCTCGCATCACGTGTGCGTCTTCGCGGGGAGCGGTGGCGTCGTGGTTAGCGCCACGCCGCGCTACGAAGCCGGCGAATCTGCGCGCGATTCCCGCTCACGGCCACCAACAGCGGTGACGATTATCTGAACCGGTTCTGGGCCTCCTCCTAGGTCGACTCAGCCTCAAATGAGTGACTGGTGCGGTGTGTAAACATCGCCAAGTGGGGAGACAAAGGCGGACGGGCGTGGTGGTGGCCACCCACCTGCCTCGTGTGCCGTGCCGGCCTTGCCCCAACAGTCTGCTAAGGCTATTCTGGGGACAGCTTTGTCTTTGTGCCGAGTATTTAATGGCACGCCATGAAACAACTTCTTATTAAAGGGTGACTGTGAACATCATTGACGCTACGGTGGCCCCAAACGCATTACCCGGTAGGACCTAACAATAAAAACATACTATTTGTTTTATTGTTGCTGCAACATTGTCAATTATAATAATTATGATACACAATGCTACAAAAAAACTATATTTTTTATTTATATTATTTGGGTCTTTCGGTAAAGTCACGTAGAAAGGTTCAAAGGAAATAACAAAAAAAAACAATAAAACTACGACGTTTCGATCGCAACACAAGCGATCGTCATCAGAAGGAACGAATCACCTCTTGACCTGAAGAATATGAATTCCTGCAGTCACGAAAGCTTCAAGTAAAGATTGTTATTTTTTGTATCGTTGCTGTAACTGTTGTCAATCATAATAATAATGATGATGATCCACAATAAGACACACAATCTCTGGCAAGCGAACAAGCAGGCCATAATCGCAGCACGCTTGCAATGCCTTCATCTGCAAACCCAACCAAGCGGAGCGGTTGTTGTCATTGCACCGCCGCCAAAGGTGAAGCATGGTCAACCGATCCCCATTATCGATACGGCACGAGGAGGGAGGAGGAGGGCGGCGGGTGGCTCATGGGTGGGGGGCTCAGACGCCCAGTGGCGAGGTTGGGGGGCCGTCGTGTCGTGGCGAGCGGCACTGCGGCTACGAACACGGATCAACCCCGCACCCCCCCCCCCCCCATTCGATTCCTCCGCTCACGGACCGGTCAACATCAGAGGCCGACGACTCTACCCGAACTGGGCCTGGGCCTCTCCCCACCTTAAGGTCGACTCAGCCTTAAATGAGTACAGTAGCCCCGGTGTAAACATCAGCAATGGGAGAAGACAAAGGCGGCCGTGCGTGGTGACGGTCACTACCCTCCCCCCCACCCATCCATGCAGTGGGTTTGTAAATCAACGCTCTAGGTTATGTAGATATGGGGAATGTACCGCGTCACTATTATTATTTTGTTGTTGTTGACCGGGCTAATGTTGTATGTGCGGTCTACACACACGCGCGCATGTGAGCAGCTGCGGTACGGGGGCTCGCGGGCTGCCACCACTGACGATAGAACCCAATTGCAGGCCATTGTCTCACATCAGTGGCATCGGAATTGGTGATTCCACCCCCCCCCCCACGCCTCTCCCTCCATTAAACAAGCGC
>NW_026892444.1:0-2527 GCF_015708825.2 Lethenteron reissneri | reverse complement strand
TGAACGAGCCCTCTGTGTGAAGAAAGCTGACTCAGCAGCTGTGAGTGAACGAGCCCTGTGTGAAGAAGCTGACTCAGCAGCTGTGAGTGGTGAAGCGAGCGTTGTGTGAAGAAAGCTGCCTGACTCAGCACTGTGAGTGAACGAGCCCTCTGTGTGAAGAAAGCCTGACTCAGCAGCTGTGAGGTGAACGAGCCCTCTGTGTGAAGAAAGCTGACTCAGCTGCTGTGAGTGTGAACGAGCCCTCTGTGTGAAGAAAGCTGACTCAGCAGCTGTGAGTGTGAACGAGCCCTGTGTGAAGAAAGCCTGACTCAGCAGCTGTGTGTGAACGAGCCCTCTGTGTGAAGAAAGCATGACTCAGCTGCTGTGAGTGTGAACGAGCCCTCTGTGTGAAGAAAGCTGACTCAGCAGCTGTGAGAGTGAACGAGCCCTCTGTGTGAAGAAAGCTGACTCAGCAGCTGTGAGAGTGAACGAGCCCTCTGTGTGAAGAAAGCCTGACTCAGCAGCTGTGAGTGTGAACGAGCCCTCTGTGTGAAGAAAGCTGACTCAGCAGCTGTGAGTGTGAACGAGCCCTCTGTGTGAAGAAAGCTGACTCAGCAGCTGTGAGTGTGAACGAGCCCTCTGTGTGAAGAAAGCGACTCAGCTGATGTAGTGAACGAGCCCTCTGTGAAGAAAGCTGACTCAGCAGCTGTGAGTGTGAACGAGCCCTCTGTGTGAAGAAAGCTGACTCAGCAGCTGTGAGTGTGAACGAGCCCTCTGTGTGAAGAAAGCCTGACTCAGCAGCTGTGAGTGTGAACGAGCCCTCTGTGTGAAGAAAGCTGACTCAGCTGTGAGTGTGAACGAGCCCTCTGTGTGAAGAAAGCTGACTCAGCAGCTGTGAGTGTGAACGAGCCCTCTGTGTGAAGAAAGCTGACTCAGCAGCTGTGAGTGTGAACGAGCCCTCTGTGTGAAGAAAGCTGACTCAGCAGCTGTGAGTGTGAACGAGCCCTCTGTGTGAAGAAAGCTGACTCAGCAGCTGTGAGTGTGAACGAGCCCTCTGTGTGAAGAAAGCTGACTCAGCAGCTGTGAGAGTGAACGAGCCCTCTGTGTGAAGAAAGCTGACTCAGCAGCTGTGAGTGTGAACGAGCCCTCTGTGTGAAGAAAGCCTGACTCAGCAGCTGTGAGTGTGAACGAGCCCTCTGTGTGAAGAAAGCCTGACTCAGCAGCTGTGAGAGTGAACGAGCCCTCTGTGTGAAGAAAGCATGACTCAGCTGTGTGAGTGAACGAGCCCTCTGTGTGAAGAAAGCTGACTCAGCAGCTGTGAGTGTGAACGAGCCCTCTGTGTGAAGAAAGCTGACTCAGCTGCTGTGAGTGTGAACGAGCCCTCTGTGTGAAGAAAGCTGACTCAGCTGCTGTGAGTGTGAACGAGCCCTCTGTGTGAAGAAAGCTGACTCAGCAGCTGTGAGAGTGAACGAGCCCTCTGTGTGAAGAAAGCTGACTCAGCTGTGAGTGTGAACGAGCCCTCTGTGTGAAGAAAGCCTGACTCAGCAGCTGTGAGTGTGAACGAGCCCTCTGTGTGAAGAAAGCCTGACTCAGCAGCTGTGAGAGTGAACGAGCCCTCTGTGTGAAGAAAGCATGACTCAGCTGCTGTGAGTGTGAACGAGCCCTCTGTGTGAAGAAAGCTGACTCAGCAGCTGTGAGAGTGAACGAGCCCTCTGTGTGAAGAAAGCCTGACTCAGCAGCTGTGAGTGTGAACGAGCCCTCTGTGTGAAGAAAGCATGACTCAGCTGCTGTGAGTGTGAACGAGCCCTCTGTGTGAAGAAAGCTGACTCAGCAGCTGTGAGTGTGAACGAGCCCTCTGTGTGAAGAAAGCCTGACTCAGCAGCTGTGAGTGTGAACGAGCCCTCTGTGTGAAGAAAGCATGACTCAGCTGCTGTGAGTGTGAACGAGCCCTCTGTGTGAAGAAAGCTGACTCAGCAGCTGTGAGAGTGAACGAGCCCTCTGTGTGAAGAAAGCCTGACTCAGCAGCTGTGAGAGTGAACGAGCCCTCTGTGTGAAGAAAGCCTGACTCAGCAGCTGTGAGTGTGAACGAGCCCTCTGTGTGAAGAAAGCTGACTCAGCTGTGAGTGTGAACGAGCCCTCGTGTGAAGAAAGCTGACTCAGCAGCTGTGAGTGTGAACGAGCCCTCTGTGTGAAGAAAGCCTGACTCAGCAGCTGTGAGTGTGAACGAGCCCTCTGTGTGAAGAAAGCCTGACTCAGCAGCTATGTGAACGAGCCCTCTGTGTGAAGAAAGCTGACTCAGCTGTGAGTGTGAACGAGCCCTCTGTGTGAAGAAAGTCTGACTCAGCAGCTGTGAGTGTGAACGAGCCCTCTGTGTGAAGAAAGTCTGACTCAGCAGCTGTGAGTGTGAACGAGCCCTCTGTGTGAAGAAAGCTGACTCACCCCCTCTCCTCCCCCCCCCCTCTCCCTCCTCCCCCCTCCCCGCCCTCTGGCCTGGACCACGTGGTAGAAGAAGAAGGGCGACTTGCTGTTGCCCCAGCTGGTGGGGATG
>NW_026892443.1:0-2533 GCF_015708825.2 Lethenteron reissneri | reverse complement strand
TTTTATTTGAGGGGTATGTGATTTCTCTTCTTGGTTCTTTAGGTAAGTCACGTAGAAGGGAAGTAATAAAATAATAAAAAACATTTTATTATGTTTTATTTTTATTATTTTATTACTTCCCTTCTACGTGACTTTACGAAAGAACCAGAAGAGAATCCCTGCAGTCACGAAGCATTAAATCGAAAGGTATGTGATTTCGTAGAAAAATCTGGACAACTACTGTTTTGCAAAACACCAGGGCAATGCCTCGCTCACTTTGGAATCTGTTAAGACATGCACATATTTTCGATGAATAAAAAAACACCCTCCTTATTTGTTTATTGACAATATATTGGTTCACATAAACAAGCGTGCCTCCGGCATGTACTCTTCATCTCACAACTATTTTCATTTGTCAGTGTATTGGCTGCCGTTCACTTGCACTCGCGCGCAATTGAGATCGTCTCAATTTCTCTCCTAACTCTTGCCAGTTAGTGCACGGTTTGAGTACGCAAGTCCGATTTATATATGATAATACTACAGTCCTTTTGTCAACCCATTGTCTGACTGACCATGCTTCACCATGCTTGTCAGTGTTATTGGTGCTCAGTCTCGGTTTGAATATCACTCGCCAGTGATGTTGTTATGGCCGGGAATTAAACTCAGGTCACGGGATTCATAGTGCAGTGCCGTAACCACTGCGACTCCGCTCCCCACCAGTATCATGACACTTGCTACCACAGACCGGCCAGCACGGCAAAGTGTGGGTCAAAAACCCCTCAATGACTGCACGGCGTGGAGAGGCCTCATTAAGCAGCATATGAACAACGGGCTGTTAAATATATATATATCTTTGCAAACTAAAATTTCATTCCACTAAACGTACATTTCCAAGGTTGTTACGGAGAAATAAAAAAACATGCACTACTCAAATTACTTTATATAAACGAATGTCTTCACATATGCAAATTAACTAGAACCTTCATTTCCTTGTGTGATCACAAGGTATTTGTGATATAATCACCTGATTTATCTTTGCTGATGTTCCTGCCTATGCGCGAGTTTAATGCTGCATCATCTAGTTCCTAAACACTGCGTGCTCAAACCTTTCTCATGACTGACACCGCATGAGGAAGCCTGCATCCAGTGATAGACACAAGCTGAAATAATGTGTAGGATAGATTTGTACTTTTCGCATTTTGGCTATATGTTGGCTAATACTGGTTAGACAAGGCCATACAAAGGACATCTCTGGTGTAGGCCGATCAGTTTCAAACACAATGCATGTATTATCAGAGCATGTTGTGCCACAATACGTGTGGTTAATGCAGCCTTGATGCCTTGCAATATGTGTCTATTTGGAGTTTTAACATTTTAACACCTGCTAATGCCAATAAAGTAAAACCTATTATTGTTTCATCGCTGAATAAATATAACTGATCACATAGCAGGTGATATTGCCTGAATGTGTTACAGGACTTTAATAATAACTTTACCTTAGGAACCTCACTGATCTCAGTACTCTTTTTCAGGAGGGTCCTGCTAACATCGGGGTGTTTGGTAAATTCCCATAGTGGGTGGCTATTGTGGAGGAAGCGGAGAACCTGGAGAGAACCATCCACCCGTGGGACAGCCATTGGGGAAGATCTGTTTCAAACGTGGCGCAAACCCACGGTACTATCGTCACATTGCGGGACGCCTCCTCTTCATAATCACACCCCCCCCCCCTCCGAGGGCATCACGAACCAGTTTTAGTGTGCAAATAAAATAACGTGAGTGGATAAAGCAGGATAATAGGATCTTCCCCCCCCCCCCCGCCTTGCATTATGTAACTTCTGACCTACCTCTCCTGGACATTTGTGGGGGAAAAAAGCTCCGTAAGGTTATAATGCATTTTTATAGTTGCATTATGCAAACTATAAAAATAGTTGCATTATGCAAACTATAAAAATATAAACGTGCATAGAACCTGCTCGCACGCATGTTTGAGATTGACTATTTGCATCGGAAACTACCTCAGGCAATGCAAATAATCTATTTTGTTCCAAGTTCCATGTATAGACCCTGAAAGCATTTTTTGTGCTTTTGTATGGAGAGATGGACTTAGGGAGTTCTAGGTTGTTGTGGCATCCACAGTAAGACAATCAGACTGTTGCAGAATGTTTAATGGGACTCGGGATTTTGTGCAGCTGGGGGGGGGCGAACACCAGAGAAAATTGAGATGAGCATTGATATTGCAATAAAATGTCCACTCTTCAATCTGTAATCTATATATATAAAATCGTGCATGTCTGTCTGTCTGTCTGTGTATGTGTGTGTGGATTTCGGACCATACGCACTTTCATTGGACGGCGGTTGCCCCTGGCAACAGCTAACGACGCCTTCGCCGCTTTCATTGGACGGCGGTTGCCCCTGGCAACGAGTAGCAACTTTTCGCCGCGGGGTGGACGCCATTTTTAATAGCGCGGGGGGGGGGGGGGGACCGGCACCCGTACCCAGCTTTCGCCGGTGGGAAAATCAGGCAAGGCGGGAGCTCTGCACGGTGCTAGGCCTC
>NW_026892442.1:0-2594 GCF_015708825.2 Lethenteron reissneri | reverse complement strand
ACCATGAGGAGTGGACAGTCCTCTACTCGGGGCAGAAGACTGCCAAACAACAGGGAGTGGCTCTTCTTCTGAACAAAAGAATGAAGGGGGCGTGGGAGCGTGGCGGTGAAGTGTGGGAAGCTGTGAGCCCCAGGATACTTTGGGCTCGCCTTCCCATCAACCGGAGTCGAGGAGTGGTGGTCGTGGTTACTTATGCCCCCACTGAAGACGAACATCCGTGGAGGGATGCAGACAAGGCCGATGAGTCAGATGCCTTTTATGAACTCCTGTCACAGGTGCTGGCTAAAGTGGCCACTCGGGACAGAGTCATCTTGTTGGGTGACTTCAATGCCCGAGTTGGTCATAATGCTGGCACCTGGTCTGGAGTGATTGGAAGGCATGGGCCAGATCAGCGCAATAACAACGGTAGCAGGTTGCTAGATTTTGTGCAGCCCATGGGCTTGTAATTACTAACACGCTGTTCCGGCATCGGCGCATCCATACAACATCATGCATGCATGCCGGGTCCAGGCAAGAACATCTGCTGGACTACATAGTGACGGAACAGCGGATGCGAGCCCATGTCCTTGACACCAGGACCTACCGTGGAGCTGATCTACCCTCTGACCATCGACTTGTCATCTGTAAGATGCGCCTGCCATTCTTCCACTCCGGTGTTGGGTGTACACCCAGGACCCCATTCAAACCTAAGGTGGCCTGGTCTCAGCTGATGAAAGTTTGAAGCGAGAATTTCATCATCGCTTGCGGCTGGGGTTGGCATCATCCCCCACTCCTCCAGATGTCGAGGGTAAATGGGTGAGGTTCAGGACTGTTACTCATGCAGCTGCAATGGGCTTTGGGTACGCGGTCCAGACCTCCCCAGAGACCCTGGCTGACAGAGGAGGTGTTCAGGCTGGCTGAGAAAAACGCCTTCTTTGAGATGGAATGTGCCTCAATGGCCCTCGATCCAAAATCCCTGTTTAACTCCATCAAAAAAGTAACCTGCAGCGCCACACCTATTACCACCATTAGGGGAAAAAAACGGTGATCCAATCTTCGACTCCCAGGAACAGGTTTGCAGATTTGCTGAGCATTTCTGTGAAGTCCTGGGGGAGGGGAAATCCCTCCATATGGAAAACATCGTGGGACAAAGTGGGGATGACCCTGCTGAAGATGCAGTGCCTCAAATATCGGAAGAGGAAGTCACCCCCTGTGAGTGGTTGTCTAAGGTGTCATCTGTTGAGGAAGTACTGAAGGCGATCCAGAGTTTGATACCAGGAAAGGCACAGGGCAGAGATGATCTCCCAAGCGAAATGCTGAGGGAGGGTGGCGTTTGTGCACAGACTGGAACAACTACAGGGGCATCTCACTCCTCAGTGTGCCGGGAAAGGTCCTGGCAAGGGTTATTCAACATCGCCTTGCCAGGCACGCTGAGGAGAGGCTTGCGGAGTCCCAATGTGGTTTCAGGAAAGGGCGGTCCTGCACAGATGCCATATTTTCGGTCCGTTTGCTACAACAAAGGTGTAGGGAATTCCAACAAGACCTACATCTGCTTTATTGACCTGGTCAAGGCCTATGATACCATCAGTAGGCCTGGGCTCTGGATTGTTCTTTGTGCTTTCGGAGTCCCTGACCCTCTGCTCACGATCATTAAGGACCTTCATGATGGTGAGCGGGCCCGGGTAAAACTACGTGGCCGGGAGTCGGAGCCATTATCTGTTCACCTTTTAGGTGCGACAGAGATGTCCTCTGGCTCCCACATTATTTAACATCTATTTCGACCACGTAGTTCGTGAAGCCTTCAGTAGCTGTACCGGAGGAATTTTCATCTGGTACAGATATAATGGGAGGCTGATCGACGCCCGGGTGCGATCAAGGGATGGCTCCCTATTGGTCAACCACGTTATGTATGCCGATGATCTGGTAATTGCGGCTTACTCACAGGAGGAGTTGGAGGCGCTGCTGCTGAAACTGGAGCGTGCCACTAAGAGGTGGGGCCTTACCATCAGCCCCACCAAAACTAAGCACCTGCCTGGGTATTTTCTACCATCGGACACTCCACCCCCACAACTCCCAATTGGTGATGGGGCAGTTGTGGAGAGAGTGGAGAGTTTCCCATACCTGGGCAGTGTGCTCATGACCGGCTCCAGTTTATCAGCAGAGGTCGCACTCCGAATCAGTCGAGTGGCATATTTTCATTGGTTGGGTAACGCTGTGTGGAAGCTACCTGGTCTGTCGCTCCGCACGAAGCTTCGGGTCTTCTCGGCTACAGTCATTCCCTCCTCTACGCTTGCGAAACGTGGACCCCCCTAGTGGAGCATCTTCGCCGGTTAGAAACATTTAGGCTGGCCTGCCTACGATCAATCCTGGGTTTAACCAGGCTGGATTGCGTGAGGAGCTCACAAATCCTCGAAAGATCTGGACAAAGTCCCATCGGTGAGCTCCTCCGGCAGGCAAGGCTGCGTTGGCTGGGTCATGTAGCCCGCATGCCCAGCCACCGCATGCCCAAACAGCTTCTGTTCGGCTGGATTGAGGGGGCTAAACGGGCGCGGCATGGGCTAGAGAAGTGATGGAGCGATGTGGTACAGGAGGACGTGGAGCTGAGTGGACTTGCC
>NW_026892441.1:0-2607 GCF_015708825.2 Lethenteron reissneri | reverse complement strand
CGCCCCCCCGAGCCGAGGGGCGCCCCCCGGGCAGGCCGCCCTACGAGCGAGAGGACGGCCCGCGCGATGGAGGAGAGCGGCGTGAGAGCGCCGCTCGCAAGGCAGCGGCGGCAGCGGCGGCAGCGGCGGGGCTCGGGCCTCGGGGCGAATCCGCCGCGGTCCCGTCGGCATCGCCCCATCGCCACTTCCCCGTCTCGTGCGCCCGATGTTAGGAAGCCAACTGGAGCTAGAAGTTTCCGCGACTGCAAGGATCCGTACTCTTTGGTTCGTTCGGTAAGGTCACGATTGAGAACCAAGTTCTCTGGAAGTGATTCTCGTGTTTGGTTTTGTTGTCCTTCCAACGCACCGTCCGATCAGCACGGCCGACTACGCGCGGTGCGAAAGAAACTCCACGCACGCGCGCGCGCGCCATTTGAGTTGGTCTGTCGGCAAAAAACCGGAATGTTGACGTCGCGAGCGCAAACTCCGACAATATGACACGTGATAATTGGTTCTTTGCCCTTCTATCTGGCAACAAAACTGACACCTTTTTGCCAGATAGAAGGGTAAAGAACCAATTATCATATTTTTACTGGCAAATGAGGTCCCCATAATATGACACGTGCGACGTGTCGCTGGAGATTACCGCCTGCGTCGTCGTCGTCGTCGCCGCCGCCGCCACGTGTTTAACAAACGCGTAGTTCTCGCGTGAGCGGAACTTTAGTAAAATTTGGCGCGTGAAAGACGGACGCGTAGGCGTTGGACAAAGTTAGTTTTTCTATGCGGAGGCAGAATGGAGTTGCGCTCGTTGCTTTCTCGCGCTAGACGCCCCGTCTCGTAGCAGCGGCCCCTTGGTGGAGCGGAGGGGGGGGGGGGCGGGGGGGGGGGCGAGCGAGAGAACGCGATTGGTCGGCAGGGGGCCGTCTGATCCCTTGAGGCTCGATTGTATTAGAGAATAGTTGTACGTATACACTTTTTTTTGTTACGATGCTTTTCATCGTAGAGAATGTAGCGCTCCCGCCCCCCTCACCCCCTCCTCACCCCCTAGTGCAATAAATGTTATTGGCGCGAATCGGTAAATTGGTATTCTTAGGTTTTTTCGGTAAAGTCACTGTGTAGGTAAAACATCAAAATTAATAAAAATAAATAAAATAAAACAAAAATCACGACGTTTCGGAGGCAACACAAGTGTCCGTCATCAGGTGGGACCGTGATTTTTGTTTATTTTATTTATTTTTTATTAATTTTGATGTTTTACCTACACGGTGACCTTACCGAAAAGAACCAAGAAGATTTATTTATTATGTTTTATTTTTATCATTTTATTATTTCCCTTCTACGTGACGACTTTACCGAAAGAACCAAGAAGATTATTTTATTATGTTTTATTTTATCATTTTATTATTTCCCTTCTACGTGACTTTACCGAAAGAACCAAGAAGATTATTTATTATGTTTTATTTTATCATTTTATTATTTCCCTTATACGTGACTTTACCGAAAGAACCAAGAAGATTATTTTATTATGTTTTATTTTTATTATTTTATTATTTCCCTTCTACGTGGCGACTTTACCGAAAGAACCAAGAAGATTATTTTATTATGTTTTATTTTTATTATTTTATTACTTCTACGTGACGACTTTACCGAAAGAACCAAGAAGATTATTTTATTATGTTTTATTTTTATTATTTTATTATTTCCCTTCTACGTGACGACTTTACCGAAAGAACCAAGAAGATTATTTTATTATGTTTTATTTTTATTATTTTATTATTTCCCTTCTACGTGACGACTTTACCGAAAGAACCAAGAAGATTATTTTATTATGTTTTATTTTTATTATTTTATTATTTCCCTTCTACGTGGCGACTTTACCGAAAGAACCAAAAAGAAAAAAAGTTTTTTTTATTCGAAAAATAATTTTTCATTTCCAGCATCTTGTTGGGGTGGCGCCCAGCGCCCCCTAGTGGGCCCACTGTGCCTGTCTTGACAAGAACGAGCACTTTGGGACCGTCCATAAATGACGTCACGCAATTTTGGACCCCCCCCCCCCTCAAATATGACGTCACAAAGCTCTGCCCCCCCCCCCCAAAACCATATTTCCATTTTGAAAATGAAACAAGCTTCAAATCGCTATAAACTGTAGTCATTGTAGCGCGTGTTTAATGTGGCGCTGCACTCTGATGTTGTAGGAGAAAACATGCATTAAAAGGAGGCGTTGGAAAGCTGAAATTTAGCATAAAATTCGCTTGAAAAGATTCAACTTCTAACTAAAACTGCAGATGTTCAGACTGATATATTGAAATGCTCTTATAATAATAAAATATTTAAAGCTCTTTTAACTATTAAAAATACTTGAAACTTTGTAGTAGAACGAAGCTAAACGAAGAGTACAATTATAAGAATCATATATTCATTTCACAGAATGAAAAGCCTTGCTAGAATCATTAGAATCAAAATGTTTAGTAACAATCATTCAAAAAAATTACTAAATGTATGCTTCTCAATTCTCCCATGGAGAAGAAAAATGTTCCTTCGTGGAATAAATAAAAGGTGACCTTAGCAAATTAAAATAATAAAATAGTTAATCATGAAAATTAAGTAAAAAAAAAATGTGTGTTATAA
>NW_026892440.1:0-2611 GCF_015708825.2 Lethenteron reissneri | reverse complement strand
ACTCACCACACTCACCACACTCACCACCTTCACCCCTCACCACCAACTCACCACACTCACTCACCACCTCACCACACTCACCACCTCTCACCACACTCACCACCAACTCACCACACTCACCTCACCACACTCACCACCTCTCACCACACTCACCACCAACTCACCACACTCACTCACCACCTCACCACACTCACCACCTCTCACCACACTCACTCACCACCTCACCACACTCACCACCACCTCGCCAGACTCACCACCACCTCACCACACTCACTGATAATGATGATGATGTCACTGATGATGACGACATGCTGATGATGTCATTGAAGATGATGACACTGATGATGATGACATTGATGATGACATGATGACGATGATGATGACACTGATGATGATGTCACTGATGATGATGTCACTGATGATGATGACACTGATGATGATGTCACTGATGATGATGTCAATGATGATGATGACATTGATGATGACATGATGACGATGATGATGACACTGATGATGATGTCACTGATGATGATGACATTGATGATGACATGATGACGATGATGATGACACTGATGATGATGTCACTGATGATGATGTCAATGATGATGATGACATTGATGATGACATGATGACGATGATGATGACACTGATGATGATGTCACTGATGATGATGTCAATGATGATGATGACATTGATGATGACATGATGACGATGATGATGACACTGATGATGATGTCACTGATGATGATGTCACTGATGATGATGACATGATGACGATGATGATGACACTGATGATGATGTCACTGATGATGATGTCAATGATGATGATGACATTGATGATGACATGATGACGATGATGATGACACTGATGATGATGTCACTGATGATGATGTCAATGATGATGATGACATTGATGATGACATGATGACGATGATGATGACACTGATGATGATGTCACTGATGATGATGTCACTGATGATGATGACATGATGACGATGATGATGACACTGATGATGATGTCACTGATGATGATGTCAATGATGATGATGACATTGATGATGACATGATGACGATGATGATGACACTGATGATGATGTCACTGATGATGATGTCACTGATGATGATGACATGATGACGATGATGATGACACTGATGATGATGTCACTGATGATGATGTCAATGATGATGATGACATTGATGATGACATGATGACGATGATGATGACACTGATGATGATGTCACTGATGATGATGTCAATGATGATGATGACATTGATGATGACATGATGACGATGATGATGACACTGATGATGATGTCACTGATGATGATGTCACTGATGATGATGACATGATGACGATGATGATGTCACTGATGATGATGTCACTGATGATGATGTCACTGATGATGATGACATTGATGATGACATGATGACGATGATGATGACACTGATGATGATGTCACTGATGATGATGTCACTGATGATGATGACATGATGACGATGATGATGACACTGATGATGATGTCACTGATGATGATGTCACTGATGATGATGACACTGATGATGACACTGATGACGATGATGATGACACTGATGATGATGTCACTGATGATGATGTCACTGATGATGATGACATGATGACGATGATGATGACACTGATGATGATGTCACTGATGATGATGTCAATGATGATGATGACATTGATGATGACATGATGACGATGATGATGACACTGATGATGATGTCACTGATGATGATGTCAATGATGATGATGACATTGATGATGACATGATGACGATGATGATGACACTGATGATGATGTCACTGATGATGATGTCACTGATGATGATGACATGATGACGATGATGATGACACTGATGATGATGTCACTGATGATGATGTCAATGATGATGATGACATTGATGATGACATGATGACGATGATGATGACACTGATGATGATGTCACTGATGATGATGTCCACTGAGATGATGACATGATGAACGATGATGATGACACTGATGAGATGTCACTGATGATGATGTCCATGTGATGATGACATTGAGTATGATGATGACGATATGATGACACCTGATGATGATTGGCACTGATGATGAGTCATGATGATGATGACATTGATGTGCCAGATGACGATGAGTGATGACCTGTGATGATGTCACGATGATGATGTCAAATGATGAATGATGACATTGATGATGAAGATGATGATTGACCCTGATGATGTATGATGTCACTGATGATGATGACAATTGAAATGATGATGATGATTACACTGATGATGATGAGTGTACGACACTGATGATGAATTTCACTGATGAGTATGACATTGATGTGACATGATGACTTGATGATGATGTGTCCTGATGATGATGTCACTGATGATGATGACATTGTGATACAATGATGAACGATTATGATGATGATGTCACTGATGATGAGTCAATGATGAGATGACTTGATGATTACATGATGACGATGATGATGATTGATGTCCCTGATGAAGACACATGAGGAATGTCGATGATGATGACATTGATGATGACATGATGACACTGTTTGATGACACTGATGATGATTATGTCATGATGATGAT
>NW_026892439.1:0-51630 GCF_015708825.2 Lethenteron reissneri | reverse complement strand
ACTGATTCTTCAGAGCAGAGTAACAGTCGCGGGTGTTGTTGAGAGTTAAAGGCACCCTCTAAGCTGCGTGGATGTCTGGCTTAAATCGCCAAGAAGCAAACTATTACCAACGTCTAACTGAGACACAGTAACGTCTCCTAAGTCGGACTACACACTTGATTACCAGTTTATCCACTAACAAAGACACTTACTTGTGGATGCACGGCTTATCGATGTCCCTGTAACCAGTCTGAAGAGATCGCCACGAACTCTCCCGAAGCGAAGTCGCCAACCAGTCGCCAAGCAATCGTGCTCGCCAGGCTGGGTCTCGTGGAAGAAGGGTTATCTGCAGAGCGAGGAGTCGAGCGTCTATCCTCAGCAAAATCCCTCTCGAAATGATCTTGAGGTCTGATTTTAAGCCCCTTTAAACTTCGCTCTAGCATCCATATCTTTGTTCTAGACTTGGTCCTTCATGGACTTTGCATTCAATTGTAATTTGTTGACATTAACAATCCGCATATCTAGCAACATTACGTATGTACATCTCACTGCATAATTGTACACTTCCGTTTGAATAAGGATGTGCATCTCCATGCATAATTCCGTGCTTCGTGTTAATTTGCTAATATTCACCCCCAATGTCCTCTAAACTGCTGCAAGTTTAGAGGATTATAAAGCGACATACAGCTTGAAGTATCAAAAATTGGTGATCTCGAGCTTGATTTGGAATAAGATGTGCAAGTTTATACTGTACTGACTTTGTTTAATAAATATATTAAGGACAATCGTGTTGAGCGGGGTGCTTCTAGAAACGAGTGTTTTATATTATAATTTCTGCCATGAACTTTTAATAATCATCTGAATGGTTTAGCTTGTAACGACGTTTCGCCTGTAATTAAAACTAGCTTCATCAGTCGACAGCCAGATTTGGGAAGTCTCACTGTTTTGTTCCTTATATAGAAGCATAGATGTGTTGACCACGCAGCGGGGCATCTAAGATTCATATCGTCAGCTTAACCTGTGAAAATAATGACAAAACCCCCTAATACAAGTATACTACTGTTTGTATGTACATGGATCTGTACTTCTGTGTATGTCCACTCGTGTGTGGGTGTGTGTACATGGGAGTGTATATGTGTACTCGTGTATGATTATGTATTGGAACAAACAAATTGTTTTTTATATTGTGTCGTACAAATCATTTAAGGGAAACGTGGTCGGAATGCGCCACCACAACAGAAAACTACAGGAATGAGACTCCCCGCTCGTGGTGCTAAATGAATGAAAACAGCGCCACTGAGCAGACAGAGCCCCGCCCCTACAGCTCGTGAGTGTGACGTAGTGAGTGTGACCAGCGGACTGCCACGATGCTGCCAGGTAAGGGTAAACTTGTGTGATGGAGATGCTTCACCTGAAACTCGCCTCCACACGTGTTCGCTATGAACATTGTAGCAATAAGGACGATCAGTCATCTTTAACATAGCAGGTCTTTATTGTTCTGCAAGTATATTACCGTTAAAACTCGTAGAAACACATGCACACTCGTGTGTGAATGTACAACGCTGTATATACAGTCGTGTTTGGATGCACAATCGTGTGTGTGTGTCTACTCGTCTGTGTTTTTTATTTAGAAATATGGTAGCAATAACGTACGATCAGTCATGTTTAAAAACAGGTCCTTATTAATCTGCAAAAAAACTCACATTAATACTCGTATCGAAATCTTTATTAATACGCATGCTCAAACAGTTAAACTATATTCTTAAAATCAAACACGTAAACGTCGATTTCCCCTTTGACGTCCTTTTCGCTTGAAGCCATTCGTCCATAGTTTAAAATTGTTGTGAGAAGATGACAACACATGCTACCTTCTACAATAAACAGCACACATTTAACAGCCCCGATGATCCAACGACGAGACGAGGCTATGTATCTATCGAAGTATAAAATTGTTGTCATTCTGAAATCAGTGAACTCTTCTGGAACTTAAAAGGAAGACATTCATCTGAACACATTATTGAGCATTCACAGCATCACTCTCCCTTAAAGTCCTAGAAATCACCGAAATATATATATATAAGAGACACGAATATGACTCTCCAGCCACTCCACTGCATCAAGCCATCTCTCAGGATGCAACTGTACGAGGTTGAAAGAGGAATTTCGTTTAGGACTCATAACAACATTTTACTCTTTGTTTGATGATGCCTGTGAAGTGTTGCTGACCGTGAAAATGCTTCCAACACACAGAGCAATCAATCGGTTTTGTTAAAATAATGACACTATCTTGGAGTAGTGCTGGAAATCACTGATATAATCAATTGCACCTAATACATTGATCTAACAGAGACACAAACGTGCACATTCCAGGACTTTAACAGAAGTACTCAATACTTTGATTATCCAGCCACTCCAGCAGCCATTTCTCATTATCAACCTGCATGGGGTCAAAAAAGAATTGGCGTCAGGGCTCAGTACATCCAGCCATCTCGCAGGATCCAACTGCATGGGGTCGAAATAGGAATTGTCGTCAGGACTCAGTACATCCACTACATCCACGCATCTCTCAGGATCCACCTGCATAGGTTCGAAAGATGCATTTTTTTCAGGACTCATTGCAGCACTTTGTGTTTCACCTTTTGATTTCACTTCTCTTTCATTGCTAATCTTCTCATGTTTGTTTCGGGGTGATGACCGTGTCCTCTCCAACGGAGAACAATTGAATGGATTATCGCCCTTGTGTGTTTTCTGGTGCCTGTGAAGATCTGATTTCCGTGCAAATGCCTTCCAGCACACAGCGCAATTGAACGGCGTCTCACCCGAGTGTGTTTTCTGGTGACTATAAAGATTTGATTTACGTGAAAATGACTTCTCACACACAGAGCAAATGAACGGCTTCTCGCCCGTGTGTGTTTTTTGGTGACGGTGAAGATTTGATGAATCTGCAAATGCCTTCCCACACACAGAGCAATTGAACGGCTTCTCACCTGTGTGTGTTTTCTGGTGAGTGTGAAGAGTTGATTTCCGTGCAAATACCTTCCCGCACACAGAGCAATTGAACGGCTTCTCGCCCGTGTGTGTTTTCTGGTGAGTGTGAAGAGTTGATTTCTGTGCAAATGCCTTCCCACACACAGAGCAATTGAACGGCTTCTCGCCCGTGTGTGTTTTCTGGTGATTGCGAAGAGTTGATTTCTGTGCAAATGCCTTCCCACACACAGAGCAATTGAACGGCTTTTCGCCCGTGTGTGTGTTCTGGTGAGTGTGAAGATTTTGTTTCAGTGAAAATGCCTTCCCACAAAGAGAGCAATTGAACCGCTTCTTGCCAGTGTGTGCGTGCCGATGTGGAGAGTTTTTCTGCTCCATGTGACTGATTCTTCAGAGCAGAGTAACAGTCGCGGGTGTTGTTGAGAGTTAAAGGCACCCTCTAAGCTGCGTGGATGTCTGGCTTAAATCGCCAAGAAGCAAACTATTACCAACGTCTAACTGAGACACAGTAACGTCTCCTAAGTCGGACTACACACTTGATTACCAGTTTATCCACTAACAAAGACACTTACTTGTGGATGCACGGCTTATCGATGTCCCTGTAACCAGTCTGAAGAGATCGCCACGAACTCTCCCGAAGCAAAGTCCCCAACCAGTCGCCAAGCAATCGTGCTCGCCAGGCTGGGTCTCGTGGAAGAAGGGTTATCTGCAGAGCGGGGAGTCGAGCGTCTATCCTCAGCAAAATCCCTCTCGAAATAACCCTGAGGTCTGATTTTAAGCCCCTTATAACTTCGCTCTAGCATCCAAATCCTTTGTTCTAGACTTGGCCTATTATGGACTTTGCATTCAATTGTTAATTTTTACATTAACAATCCGCATATCTAGCAACATTACGTATGTACATCTCACTGCATAATTGTACACTTCCGTTTGAATAAGGATGTGCATCTCCATGCATAATTCCGTGCTTCGTGTTAATTTGCTAATATTCACCCCCAATGTCCTCTAAACTGCTGCAAGTTTAGAGGATTATAAAGCGACATACAGCTTGAAGTATCAAAATTGGTGATCTCGAGCTTGATTTGGAATAAGATGTGCAAGTTTATACTGTACTGACTTTGTTTAATAAATATATTTAAGGACAATCGTGTTGAGCGGGGTGCTTCTAGAAACGAGTGTTTTATATTATAATTTCTGCCATGAACTTTTAATAATCATCTGAATGGTTTAGCTTGTAAGCGTGGTTTATTATCATGTCCATATTAAAGGTTTTTTTTTGTGTGGGTGTGTGTACATGGGAGTGTATATGTGTACTCGTGTATGATTATGTATTGGAACAAACAAATTGTTTTTATATTGTGTCGTACAAATCATTTAAGGGAAACGTGGTCGGAATGCGCCACCACAACAGAAAACTACAGGGATGAGACTCCCCGCTCGTGGTGCTAAATGAATGAAAACAGCGCCACTGAGCAGACAGAGCCCGCCCCTACAGCTCGTGAGTGTGACGTGGTGAGTGTGACCAGCGAACTGCCACGATGCTGCCAGGTAAGGGTAAACTTGTGTGATGGAGATGCTTCACCTGAAACTCGCCTCCACACGTGTTCGCTATGAACATTGTAGCAATAAGGGACGATCAGTCATCTTTAACATAGCAGGTCTTTATTGTTCTGCAAGTATATTAACGTTAAAACTCGTAGAAACACATGCACACTCGTGTGTGAATGCACACCGCTGTATATACAGTCGTGTTTGGATGCACACTCGTGTGTGTATGTCTACTCGTCCGTGTTTTTTTAAAGGAAAATATAGTAGCAATAACGTACGATCAGTCATCTTTAAAAACAAATCAGGTCTTTATTAATCTGCAAGAAAACTCACGTTAATACTCGAATCGAAATCTTTATTAATACGCAGGCTCAAACAGGAAAGGAACTAGGCAAATGATTTCCCAATAGGAATTCAACAGTTAAAAGATATTCTTAAAATCAAACACGTAAACGTCGATTTCCACTTTGACGTCCTTTTCGACTGAAGCCATTCGTCCAGAAGTCCAAGCCATCAAATACAAGAACAACGAACGTGCAATCCACGCACACTCTGAAACTAATTATTTTAAGTTATTTTGTTTATTACACGATAAAACATTTTTAAGAACATCTTCTTGGTTCTTTCAGTAAAGTCACGTAGAATGTAAATAATAAAATAATAAAATAAAATAATAAATATTATTATTTTATTATTTCCATTAAATGTGACTTTACCGAAAGAACCAAGAAGATGAATCCCTGCAGTCACGAAAGCTTTAAATCCAAAATTAAGAACATGTTTAAAATATTGAGCAAAGTTGTGATCACAGTATTTCTCCAACTTTAGCTCAACAAAATCACTTAACCACGAGAGTAAAATTAGAAATTGAACCACCACACAACCACTGCTCTTCACAACACATCAACAAGTAGTCCGATAGGACTACAAAGCACCACCTTAACGTGACGAAGTCTGGAATAAACTTTAACACGCAATTAGCTGTGAGAAGATGACATGGCACCTTCTACCATAAACACTACACATTTACTAGTCCCGATGATACAACCACCAGACGAAGCAACGCATCTATAGAAGTATAACATTGTTGCCATCCTGAAATAAGTGAACACTTCTGGAACTTAAAAGGAATTCGTTCATCTGAACAGATTATAGAGCATTCACAACATCACTCTAGCTCGGAGTACTGGAAATCACTGAAAAAATATATCTAAGAGACACGAATATACACAGGGCAACAGTTAACAGATGTACTCAATACGTTTGAGTCTTCAGCCACTCCACTACATCCAGCCATCTCTCCGGATTCAACTTCATGGGGTCGATAGTGGAATTATCGTCAGCGCTGATTATATCCACTACATCTCGCCGTCTCTCAGGATCCAACTGCATGGGGTCGAAAGAGGAATTGTCGTCAGGACTCATTGCATCCGCTACATTCAGCAATCTCTCAGGATCCACCTGCCGAGGTTCGAAACATGCATTTTTTTCAGGACTCATTTCAGCACTTTGAATTTCACTATTTGATTTCACTTCCCTATCATTGCGGATCTTCTGATGCTTATTTGGGGGTGATGACTGTGAACATGTCCTCTCCCTCGTAGAGCAATTTAATGGCTTTTCATCCGAGTGTGTTTTCTGGTGCCTGTGAAGAGCTGACTTCCATGCAAATTCCTTCCCACAAAGAGAACACTTGAATGGATTCTCGCTCGAGTGTGTTTTTTGGTGACTGTGAAGATTTGATTTCCGTGAAAATGCCTTACCACCACCGAGCAATGGAATGGCTTGGAGTAGTGCTGGAAATCACTGATATAATCAATTGCACCTAATACATTGATCTAACAGAGACACAAACGTGCACATTCCAGGACTTTAACAGAAGTACTCAATACTTTGATTATCCAGCCACTCCAGCAGCCATTTCTCATTATCAACCTGCATGGGGTCAAAAAAAGAATTGGCGTCAGGACTCATTACATCCACTACATCCACGCATCTCTCAGGATCCACCTGCATAGGTTCGAAAGATGCATTTTTTTCAGGACTCATTGCAGCACTTTGTGTTTCACCTTTTGATTTCACTTCTCTTTCATTGCTAATCTTCTCATATTTGTTTCGGGGTGATGACCGTGTCCTCTCCAACGGAGAACAATTGAATGGATTATCGCCCTTGTGTGTTTTCTGGTGCCTGTGAAGATCTGATTTCCGTGCAAATGCCTTCCAGCACACAGCGCAATTGAACGGCGTCTCACCCGAGTGTGTTTTCTGGTGACTATAAAGATTTGATTTACGTGAAAATGACTTCTCACACACAGAGCAAATGAACGGCTTCTCGCCCGTGTGTGTTTTTTGGTGACGGTGAAGATTTGATGAATCTGCAAATGCCTTCCCACACACAGAGCAATTGAACGGCTTCTCACCTGTGTGTGTTTTCTGGTGAGTGTGAAGAGTTGATTTCCGTGCAAATACCTTCCCGCACACAGAGCAATTGAACGGCTTCTCGCCCGTGTGTGTTTTCTGGTGAGTGTGAAGAGTTGATTTCTGTGCAAATGCCTTCCCACACACAGAGCAATTGAACGGCTTCTCGCCCGTGTGTGTTTTCTGGTGATTGCGAAGAGTTGATTTCTGTGCAAATGCCTTCCCACACACAGAGCAATTGAACGGCTTTTCGCCCGTGTGTGTGTTCTGGTGAGTGTGAAGATTTTGTTTCAGTGAAAATGCCTTCCCACAAAGAGAGCAATTGAACCGCTTCTTGCCAGTGTGTGCGTGCCGATGTGGAGAGTTTTTCTGCTCCATGTGACTGATTCTTCAGAGCAGAGTAACAGTCGCGGGTGTTGTTGAGAGTTAAAGGCACCCTCTAAGCTGCGTGGATGTCTGGCTTAAATCGCCAAGAAGCAAACTATTACCAACGTCTAACTGAGACACAGTAACGTCTCCTAAGTCGGACTACACACTTGATTACCAGTTTATCCACTAACAAAGACACTTACTTGTGGATGCACGGCTTATCGATGTCCCTGTAACCAGTCTGAAGAGATCGCCACGAACTCTCCCGAAGCAAAGTCCCCAACCAGTCGCCAAGCAATCGTGCTCGCCAGGCTGGGTCTCGTGGAAGAAGGGTTATCTGCAGAGCGGGGAGTCGAGCGTATATCCTCAGCAAAATCGCTCTCGAAATAACCCTGAGGTCTGATTTTAAGCCCCTTATAACTTCGCTCTAGCATCCAAATCCTTTGTTCTAGACTTGGCCTATTATGGACTTTGCATTCAATTGTTAATTTTTACATTAACAATCCGCATATCTAGCAACATTACGTATGTACATCTCACTGCATAATTGTACACTTCCGTTTGAATAAGGATGTGCATCTCCATGCATAATTCCGTGCTTCGTGTTAATTTGCTAATATTCACCCCCAATGTTCTCTAAACTGCTGCAAGTTTAGAGGATTATAAAGCGACATACAGCTTGAAGTATCAAAATTGGTGATCTCGAGCTTGATTTGGAATAAGATGTGCAAGTTTATACTGTACTGACTTTGTTTAATAAATATATTTAAGGACAATCGTGTTGAGCGGGGTGCTTCTAGAAACGAGTGTTTTATATTATAATTTCTGCCATGAACTTTTAATAATCATCTGAATGGTTTAGCTTGTAAGCGTGGTTTATTATCATGTCCATATTAAAGGTTTTTTTTTGTGTGGGTGTGTGTACATGGGAGTGTATATGTGTACTCGTGTATGATTATGTATTGGAACAAACAAATTGTTTTTATATTGTGTCGTACAAATCATTTAAGGGAAACGTGGTCGGAATGCGCCACCACAACAGAAAACTACAGGGATGAGACTCCCCGCTCGTGGTGCTAAATGAATGAAAACAGCGCCACTGAGCAGACAGAGCCCCGCCCCTACAGCTCGTGAGTGTGACGTAGTGAGTGTGACCAGCGGACTGCCACGATGCTGCCAGGTAAGGGTAAACTTGTGTGATGGAGATGCTTCACCTGAAACTCGCCTCCACACGTGTTCGCTATGAACATTGTAGCAATAAGGGACGATCAGTCATCTTTAACATAGCAGGTCTTTATTGTTCTGCAAGTATATTAACGTTAAAACTCGTAGAAACACATGCACACTCGTGTGTGAATGCACACCGCTGTATATACAGTCGTGTTTGGATGCACACTCGTGTGTGTATGTCTACTCGTCCGTGTTTTTTAAAAGGAAAATATAGTAGCAATAACGTACGATCAGTCATCTTTAAAACAAATCAGGTCTTTATTAATCTGCAAGAAAACTCACTTTAATACTCGAATCGAAATCTTTATTAATACGCAGGCTCAAATAGGAAAGGAACTAGGCAAATGATTTCCCAATAGGAATTCAACAGTTAAAAGATATTCTTAAAATCAAACACGTAAACGTCGATTTCCACTTTGACGTCCTTTTCGACTGAAGCCATTCGTCCAGAAGTCCAAGCCATCAAATACAAGAACAACGAACGTGCAATCCACGCACACTCTGAAACTAATTATTTTAAGTTATTTTGTTTATTACACGATAAAACATTTTTAAGAACATCTTCTTGGTTCTTTCAGTAAAGTCACGTAGAATGTAAATAATAAAATAATAAAATAAAATAATAAAATATTATTATTTTATTATTTCCATTAAATGTGACTTTACCGAAAGAACCAAGAAGATGAATCCCTGCAGTCACGAAAGCTTTAAATCCAAAATTAAGAACATGTTTAAAATATTGAGCAAAGTTGTGATCACAGTATTTCTCCAACTTTAGCTCAACAAAATCACTTAACCACGAGAGTAAAATTAGAAATTGAACCACCACACAACCACTGCTCTTCACAACACATCAACAAGTAGTCCGATAGGACTACAAAGCACCACCTTAACGTGACGAAGTCTGGAATAAACTTTAACACGCAATTAGCTGTGAGAAGATGACATGGCACCTTCTACCATAAACACTACACATTTACTAGTCCCGATGATACAACCACCAGACGAAGCAACGCATCTATAGAAGTATAACATTGTTGCCATCCTGAAATAAGTGAACACTTCTGGAACTTAAAAGGAATTCGTTCATCTGAACAGATTATAGAGCATTCACAACATCACTCTAGCTCGGAGTATTGGAAATCACTGAAAAAATATATCTAAGAGACACGAATATACACAGGGCAACAGTTAACAGATGTACTCAATACGTTTGAGTCTTCAGCCACTCCACTACATCCAGCCATCTCTCCGGATTCAACTTCATGGGATCGATAGTGGAATTATCGTCAGCGCTGATTATATCCACTACATCTCGCCGTCTCTCAGGATCCAACTGCATGGGGTCGAAAGAGGAATTGTCGTCAGGACTCATTGCATCCGCTACATTCAGCAATCTCTCAGGATCCACCTGCCGAGGTTCGAAACATGCATTTTTTTCAGGACTCATTTCAGCACTTTGAATTTCACTATTTGATTTCACTTCCCTATCATTGCGGATCTTCTGATGCTTGTTTGGGGGTGATGACTGTGAACATGTCCTCTCCCTCGTAGAGCAATTTAATGGCTTTTCATCCGAGTGTGTTTTCTGGTGCCTGTGAAGAGCTGACTTCCATGCAAATTCCTTCCCACAAAGAGAACACTTGAATGGATTCTCGCTCGAGTGTGTTTTTGGTGACTGTGAAGATTGATTCGTGAAAATTCTGTTCCAACACACAGAGCAATCAATCGGTTTTGTTAAAATAATGACACTATCTTGGAGTAGTGCTGGAAATCACTGATATAATCAATTGCACCTAATACATTGATCTAACAGAGACACAAACGTGCACATTCCAGGACTTTAACAGAAGTACTCAATACTTTGATTATCCAGCCACTCCAGCAGCCATTTCTCATTATCAACCTGCATGGGGTCAAAAAAAGAATTGGCGTCAGGACTCATTACATCCACTACATCCACGCATCTCTCAGGATCCACCTGCATAGGTTCGAAAGATGCATTTTTTTCAGGACTCATTGCAGCACTTTGTGTTTCACCTTTTGATTTCACTTCTCTTTCATTGCTAATCTTCTCATATTTGTTTCGGGGTGATGACCGTGTCCTCTCCAACGGAGAACAATTGAATGGATTATCGCCCTTGTGTGTTTTCTGGTGCCTGTGAAGATCTGATTTCCGTGCAAATGCCTTCCAGCACACAGCGCAATTGAACGGCGTCTCACCCGAGTGTGTTTTCTGGTGACTATAAAGATTTGATTTACGTGAAAATGACTTCTCACACACAGAGCAAATGAACGGCTTCTCGCCCGTGTGTGTTTTTTGGTGACGGTGAAGATTTGATGAATCTGCAAATGCCTTCCCACACACAGAGCAATTGAACGGCTTCTCACCTGTGTGTGTTTTCTGGTGAGTGTGAAGAGTTGATTTCCGTGCAAATACCTTCCCGCACACAGAGCAATTGAACGGCTTCTCGCCCGTGTGTGTTTTCTGGTGAGTGTGAAGAGTTGATTTCTGTGCAAATGCCTTCCCACACACAGAGCAATTGAACGGCTTCTCGCCCGTGTGTGTTTTCTGGTGATTGCGAAGAGTTGATTTCTGTGCAAATGCCTTCCCACACACAGAGCAATTGAACGGCTTTTCGCCCGTGTGTGTGTTCTGGTGAGTGTGAAGATTTTGTTTCAGTGAAAATGCCTTCCCACAAAGAGAGCAATTGAACCGCTTCTTGCCAGTGTGTGCGTGCCGATGTGGAGAGTTTTTCTGCTCCATGTGACTGATTCTTCAGAGCAGAGTAACAGTCGCGGGTGTTGTTGAGAGTTAAAGGCACCCTCTAAGCTGCGTGGATGTCTGGCTTAAATCGCCAAGAAGCAAACTATTACCAACGTCTAACTGAGACACAGTAACGTCTCCTAAGTCGGACTACACACTTGATTACCAGTTTATCCACTAACAAAGACACTTACTTGTGGATGCACGGCTTATCGATGTCCCTGTAACCAGTCTGAAGAGATCGCCACGAACTCTCCCGAAGCAAAGTCCCCAACCAGTCGCCAAGCAATCGTGCTCGCCAGGCTGGGTCTCGTGGAAGAAGGGTTATCTGCAGAGCGGGGAGTCGAGCGTCTATCCTCAGCAAAATCCCTCTCGAAATAACCCTGAGGTCTGATTTTAAGCCCCTTATAACTTCGCTCTAGCATCCAAATCCTTTGTTCTAGACTTGGCCTATTATGGACTTTGCATTCAATTGTTAATTTTTACATTAACAATCCGCATATCTAGCAACATTACGTATGTACATCTCACTGCATAATTGTACACTTCCGTTTGAATAAGGATGTGCATCTCCATGCATAATTCCGTGCTTCGTGTTAATTTGCTAATATTCACCCCCAATGTTCCTCTAAACTGCTGCAAGTTTAGAGGATTATAAAGCGACATACAGCTTGAAGTATCAAAATTGGTGATCTCGAGCTTGATTTGGAATAAGATGTGCAAGTTTATACTGTACTGACTTTGTTTAATAAATATATTTAAGGACAATCGTGTTGAGCGGGGTGCTTCTAGAAACGAGTGTTTTATATTATAATTTCTGCCATGAACTTTTAATAATCATCTGAATGGTTTAGCTTGTAAGCGTGGTTTATTATCATGTCCATATTAAAGGTTTTTTTTTGTGTGGGTGTGTGTACATGGGAGTGTATATGTGTACTCGTGTATGATTATGTATTGGAACAAACAAATTGTTTTTATATTGTGTCGTACAAATCATTTAAGGGAAACGTGGTCGGAATGCGCCACCACAACAGAAAACTACAGGGATGAGACTCCCCGCTCGTGGTGCTAAATGAATGAAAACAGCGCCACTGAGCAGACAGAGCCCCGCCCCTACAGCTCGTGAGTGTGACGTAGGTGAGTGTGACCAGCGAACTGCCACGATGCTGCCAGGTAAGGGTAAACTTGTGTGATGGAGATGCTTCACCTGAAACTCGCCTCCACACGTGTTCGCTATGAACATTGTAGCAATAAGGGACGATCAGTCATCTTTAACATAGCAGGTCTTTATTGTTCTGCAAGTATATTAACGTTAAAACTCGTAGAAACACATGCACACTCGTGTGTGAATGCACACCGCTGTATATACAGTCGTGTTTGGATGCACACTCGTGTGTGTATGTCTACTCGTCCGTGTTTTTTAAAAGGAAAATATAGTAGCAATAACGTACGATCAGTCATCTTTAAAAACAAATCAGGTCTTTATTAATCTGCAAGAAAACTCACTTTAATACTCGAATCGAAATCTTTATTAATACGCAGGCTCAAACAGGAAAGGAACTAGGCAAATGATTTCCCAATAGGAATTCAACAGTTAAAAGATATTCTTAAAATCAAACACGTAAACGTCGATTTCCACTTTGACGTCCTTTTCGACTGAAGCCATTCGTCCAGAAGTCCAAGCCATCAAATACAAGAACAACGAACGTGCAATCCACGCACACTCTGAAACTAATTATTTTAAGTTATTTTGTTTATTACACATGATAAAACATTTTTAAGAACATCTTCTTGGTTCTTTCAGTAAAGTCACGTAGAATGTAAATAATAAAATAATAAAAATAATAAAATATTATTATTTTATTATTTCCATTAAATGTGACTTTACCGAAAGAACCAAGAAGATGAATCCCTGCAGTCACGAAAGCTTTAAATCCAAAATTAAGAACATGTTTAAAATATTGAGCAAAGTTGTGATCACAGTATTTCTCCATCTTTAGCTCAACAAAATCACTTAACCACGAGAGTAAAATTAGAAATTGAACCACCACACAACCACTGCTCTTCACAACACATCAACAAGTAGTCCGATAGGACTACAAAGCACCACCTTAACGTGACGAAGTCTGGAATAAACTTTAACACGCAATTAGCTGTGAGAAGATGACATGGCACCTTCTACCATAAACACTACACATTTACTAGTCCCGATGATACAACCACCAGACGAAGCAACGCATCTATAGAAGTATAACATTGTTGCCATCCTGAAATAAGTGAACACTTCTGGAACTTAAAAGGAATTCGTTCATCTGAACAGATTATAGAGCATTCACAACATCACTCTAGCTCGGAGTACTGGAAATCACTGAAACAATATATCTAAGAGACACGAATATACACAGGGCAACAGTTAACAGATGTACTCAATACGTTTGAGTCTTCAGCCACTCCACTACATCCAGCCATCTCTCCGGATTCAACTTCATGGGGTCGATAGTGGAATTATCGTCAGCGCTGATTATATCCACTACATCTCGCCGTCTCTCAGGATCCAACTGCATGGGGTCGAAAGAGGAATTGTCGTCAGGACTCAGTACATCCACTACATCCACGCATCTCTCAGGATCCACCTGCATAGGTTCGAAAGATGCATTTTTTTCAGGACTCATTGCAGCACTTTGTGTTTCACCTTTTGATTTCACTTCTCTTTCATTGCTAATCTTCTCATGTTTGTTTCGGGGTGATGACCGTGTCCTCTCCAACGGAGAACAATTGAATGGATTATCGCCCTTGTGTGTTTTCTGGTGCCTGTGAAGATCTGATTTCCGTGCAAATGCCTTCCAGCACACAGCGCAATTGAACGGCGTCTCACCCGAGTGTGTTTTCTGGTGACTATAAAGATTTGATTTACGTGAAAATGACTTCTCACACACAGAGCAAATGAACGGCTTCTCGCCCGTGTGTGTTTTTTGGTGACGGTGAAGATTTGATGAATCTGCAAATGCCTTCCCACACACAGAGCAATTGAACGGCTTCTCACCTGTGTGTGTTTTCTGGTGAGTGTGAAGAGTTGATTTCCGTGCAAATACCTTCCCGCACACAGAGCAATTGAACGGCTTCTCGCCCGTGTGTGTTTTCTGGTGAGTGTGAAGAGTTGATTTCTGTGCAAATGCCTTCCCACACACAGAGCAATTGAACGGCTTCTCGCCCGTGTGTGTTTTCTGGTGATTGCGAAGAGTTGATTTCTGTGCAAATGCCTTCCCACACACAGAGCAATTGAACGGCTTTTCGCCCGTGTGTGTGTTCTGGTGAGTGTGAAGATTTTGTTTCAGTGAAAATGCCTTCCCACAAAGAGAGCAATTGAACCGCTTCTTGCCAGTGTGTGCGTGCCGATGTGGAGAGTTTTTCTGCTCCATGTGACTGATTCTTCAGAGCAGAGTAACAGTCGCGGGTGTTGTTGAGAGTTAAAGGCACCCTCTAAGCTGCGTGGATGTCTGGCTTAAATCGCCAAGAAGCAAACTATTACCAACGTCTAACTGAGACACAGTAACGTATCCTAAGTCGGACTACACACTTGATTACCAGTTTATCCACTAACAAAGACACTTACTTGTGGATGCACGGCTTATCGATGTCCCTGTAACCAGTCTGAAGAGATCGCCACGAACTCTCCCGAAGCAAAGTCCCCAACCAGTCGCCAAGCAATCGTGCTCGCCAGGCTGGGTCTCGTGGAAGAAGGGTTATCTGCAGAGCGGGGAGTCGAGCGTCTATCCTCAGCAAAATCCCTCTCGAAATAACCCTGAGGTCTGATTTTAAGCCCCTTATAACTTCGCTCTAGCATCCAAATCCTTTGTTCTAGACTTGGCCTATTATGGACTTTGCATTCAATTGTTAATTTTTACATTAACAATCCGCATATCTAGCAACATTACGTATGTACATCTCACTGCATAATTGTACACTTCCGTTTGAATAAGGATGTGCATCTCCATGCATAATTCCGTGCTTCGTGTTAATTTGCTAATATTCACCCCCAATGTCCTCTAAACTGCTGCAAGTTTAGAGGATTATAAAGCGACATACAGCTTGAAGTATCAAAATTGGTGATCTCGAGCTTGATTTGGAATAAGATGTGCAAGTTTATACTGTACTGACTTTGTTTAATAAATATATTTAAGGACAATCGTGTTGAGCGGGGTGCTTCTAGAAACGAGTGTTTTATATTATAATTTCTGCCATGAACTTTTAATAATCATCTGAATGGTTTAGCTTGTAAGCGTGGTTTATTATCATGTCCATATTAAAGGTTTTTTTTTGTGTGGGTGTGTGTACATGGGAGTGTATATGTGTACTCGTGTATGATTATGTATTGGAACAAACAAATTGTTTTTATATTGTGTCGTACAAATCATTTAAGGGAAACGTGGTCGGAATGCGCCACCACAACAGAAAACTACAGGGATGAGACTCCCCGCTCGTGGTGCTAAATGAATGAAAACAGCGCCACTGAGCAGACAGAGCCCCGCCCCTACAGCTCGTGAGTGTGACGTAGTGAGTGTGACCAGCGGACTGCCACGATGCTGCCAGGTAAGGGTAAACTTGTGTGATGGAGATGCTTCACCTGAAACTCGCCTCCACACGTGTTCGCTATGAACATTGTAGCAATAAGGGACGATCAGTCATCTTTAACATAGCAGGTCTTTATTGTTCTGCAAGTATATTAACGTTAAAACTCGTAGAAACACATGCACACTCGTGTGTGAATGCACACCGCTGTATATACAGTCGTGTTTGGATGCACACTCGTGTGTGTATGTCTACTCGTCCGTGTTTTTTAAAAGGAAAATATAGTAGCAATAACGTACGATCAGTCATCTTTAAAAACAAATCAGGTCTTTATTAATCTGCAAGAAAACTCACTTTAATACTCGAATCGAAATCTTTATTAATACGCATGCTCATACAGGAAAGGAACTAGGCAAATGATTTCCCAATAGGAATTCAACAGTTAAAAGATATTCTTAAAATCAAACACGTAAACGTCGATTTCCACTTTGACGTCCTTTTCGACTGAAGCCATTCGTCCAGAAGTCCAAGCCATCAAATACAAGAACAACGAACGTGCAATCCACGCACACACTTATTACACGATAAAACATTTTTAAGAACATCTTTTTGGTTCTTTCAGTAAAGTCACGTAGAATGTAAATAATAAAATAATAAAATAAAAATAATAAAATATTATTATTTTATTATTTCCATTAAATGTGACTTGACCGAAAGAACCAATAAGATGAATCCCTGCAGTCACGAAAGCTTTAAATCGAAAATTTAGAACATGTTTAAAATATTGAGCAAAGTTGTGATCACAGTATTTCTCCATCTTTAGCTCAACAAAATCACTTAACCACGAGAGTAAAATTAGAAATTGAACCACCACACAACCACTGCTCTTCACAACACATCAACAAGTAGTCCGATAGGACTACAAAGCACCACCTTAACGTGACGAAGTCTGGAATAAACTTTAACACGCAATTAGCTGTGAGAAGATGACATGGCACCTTCTACCATAAACACTACACATTTACTAGTCCCGATGATACAACCACCAGACGAAGCAACGCATCTATAGAAGTATAACATTGTTGCCATCCTGAAATAAGTGAACACTTCTGGAACTTAAAAGGAATTCGTTCATCTGAACAGATTATAGAGCATTCACAACATCACTCTAGCTCGGAGTACTGGAAATCACTGAAACAATATATCTAAGAGACACGAATATACACAGGGCAACAGTTAACAGATGTACTCAATACGTTTGAGTCTTCAGCCACTCCACTACATCCAGCCATCTCTCCGGATTCAACTTCATGGGGTCGATAGTGGAATTATCGTCAGCGCTGATTATATCCACTACATCTCGCCGTCTCTCAGGATCCAACTGCATGGGGTCGAAAGAGGAATTGTCGTCAGGACTCATTGCATCCGCTACATTCAGCAATCTCTCAGGATCCACCTGCCGAGGTTCGAAACATGCATTTTTTTCAGGACTCATTTCAGCACTTTGAATTTCACTATTTGATTTCACTTCCCTATCATTGCGGATCTTCTGATGCTTGTTTGGGGGTGATGACTGTGAACATGTCCTCTCCCTCGTAGAGCAATTTAATGGCTTTTCATCCGAGTGTGTTTTCTGGTGCCTGTGAAGAGCTGACTTCCATGCAAATTCCTTCCCACAAAGAGAACACTTGAATGGATTCTCGCTCGAGTGTGTTTTTTGGTGACTGTGAAGATTTGATTTCCGTGAAAATGCCTTACCACACACCGAGCAATTGAATGGCTTCTCGCCCGTGTGTGCGTGGCGCTGTGGAGAGTTTATCTGCTCCATGTGACTGATTCTTCAGAGCAGAGTAACAGTCGCGGGTGTTGTTGAGAGTTAAAGGCACCCTCTAAGCTGCGTGGATGTCTGGCTGAAATCGCCAAAAAGCAACTCTCACTAACGTCTAACCGCGACACAGTAAGTCGGACTACACACGCGATTACCAGTTTATCCACTAACAAAGACACTTACTTGTGGATGCACGGCTTATCGATGTCCCTGTAACCCGTCTGAAGAGATCGCCACGAACTCTCCCGAAGCGAAGTCCCCAACCAGTCGCCAAGCAATCGTGCTCGCCAGGCTGGGTCTCGTGGAAGAAGTGTTATCTGCAGAGCGAGGAGTCGAGCTTCTATCCTCAGCAAAATCCCTCTCGAAATGATCTTGAGGTCTGATTTTAAGCCCCTTTAAACTTCGCTCTAGCATCCAAATCTTTTGTTCTCGAATTGGTCTTCATGGACTTTGCATTCAATTGTAATTTTGTTGCATTAACAATCCGCATATCTAGCAACATAATACGTATGTACATCTCACTGCATAATTGTACACTTCCGTTTGAATAAGGATGTGCATATCCATGCATAATTCCGTGCTTCGTGTTAATTTGCTAATATTCACCTCCCATTGTCCTCTAAACTGCTGCAAGTTTAGAGGATTATAAAGCAACATACAGCCTGAAATATCAAAATTGGTGATCTCGAGCTTGATTTGGAATAAGATGTGCAAGTTTATACTGTACTGACTTTGTTTCATGAATATATTTAATGACGATCGTGTTGAGCGGGGTGCTTCTAGAAAATGAGTGTTTTATATTATAATTTCTGCCATGGACTTTAAATATTCATCTGAAAGATCGCTTAAATATACAAATGTGTAGTTGAAACCCGCCACCACTCGACAAAGCCAACTAGTAAGGGTTGTCACGTAAACAGAACATGCACATTTGTCACTAGCACAGCACACCGGTGTGTTGGAGAGCCAAGCCACAACATTTACAATCTGAGTACGACGTTTCGCCTGTAATTAAAACTAGCTTCATCAGTCGACAGCCAGATTTGGGAAGTCTCACTGTTTTGTTCCTTATATAGAAGCATAGATGTGTTGACCACGCAGCGGGGCATCTAAGATTCATATCGTCAGCTTAACCTGTGAAAATAATGACAAAACCCCGCTATACAAGTATACTACTGTTTGTATGTACATGGATCTGTACTTCTGTGTATGTCCACTCGTGTGTGGGTGTGTGTACATGGGAGTGTATATGTGTACTCGTGTATGATTATGTATTGGAACAAACAAATTGTTTTTTATATTGTGTCGTACAAATCATTTAAGGGAAACGTGGTCGGAATGCGCCACCACAACCGAAAACTACAGGAATGAGACTCCCCGCTCGTGGTGCTAAATGAATGAAAACAGCGCCACTGAGCAGACAGAGCCCCGCCCCTACAGCTCGTGAGTGTGACGTAGTGAGTGTGACCAGCGGACTGCCACGATGCTGCCAGGTAAGGGTAAACTTGTGTGATGGAGATGCTTCACCTGAAACTCACCTCCACACGTGTTCGCTATGAACATTGTAGCAATAAGGGACGATCAGTCATCTTTAACATAGCAGGTCTTTATTGTTCTGCAAGTATATCAACGTTAAAACTCGTAGAAACACATGCACACTCGTGTGTGAATGTACAACGCTGTATATACAGTCGTGTTTGGATGCACAATCGTGTGTGTGTGTCTACTCGTCTGTGTTTTTATTTAAAGGAAAGATATGGTAGCAATAACGTACGATCAGTCATGTTTAAAAACAGGTCCTTATTAATCTGCAAAAAAACTCACGTTAATACTCGTATCGAAATCTTTATTAATACGCATGCTCAAACAGTTAAACTATATTCTTAAAATCAAACACGTAAACGTCGATTTCCCCTTTGACGTCCTTTTCGCTTGAAGCCATTCGTCCATAGTTTAAAATTGTTGTGAGAAGATGACAACACATGCTACCTTCTACAATAAACAGCACACATTTAACAGCCCCGATGATCCAACGACGAGACGAGGCTATGTATCTATCGAAGTATAAAATTGTTGTCATTCTGAAATCAGTGAACTCTTCTGGAACTTAAAAGGAAGACATTCATCTGAACACATTATTGAGCATTCACAGCATCACTCTCCCGTAAAGTCCTAGAAATCACCGAAATATATATATATATCAGAGACACGAATATGACTCTCCAGCCACTCCACTGCATCAAGCCATCTCTCAGGATGCAACTGTACGAGGTTGAAAGAGGAATTTCGTTTAGGACTCATAACAACATTTTACTCTTTGTTTGATGATGCCTGTGAAGTGTTGCTGCCCGTGAAAATGCTTCCAACACACAGAGCAATCAATCGGTTTTGTTAAAATAATGACACTATCTTGGAGTAGTGCTGGAAATCACTGATATAATCAATTGCACCTAATACATTGATCTAACAGAGACACAAACGTGCACATTCCAGGACTTTAACAGAAGTACTCAATACTTTGATTATCCAGCCACTCCAGCAGCCATTTCTCATTATCAACCTGCATGGGGTCAAAAAAAGAATTGGCTTCAGGGCTCAGTACATCCAGCCATCTCGCAGGATTCAACTGCATGGGGTCGAAATAGGAATTGTCGTCAGGACTCAGTACATCCACTACATCCACGCATCTCTCAGGATCCACCTGCATAGGTTCGAAAGATGCATTTTTTTCAGGACTCATTGCAGCACTTTGTGTTTCACCTTTTGATTTCACTTCTCTTTCATTGCTAATCTTCTCATGTTTGTTTCGGGGTGATGACCGTGTCCTCTCCAACGGAGAACAATTGAATGGATTATCGCCCTTGTGTGTTTTCTGGTGCCTGTGAAGATCTGATTTCCGTGCAAATGCCTTCCAGCACACAGCGCAATTGAACGGCGTCTCACCCGAGTGTGTTTTCTGGTGACTATAAAGATTTGATTTACGTGAAAATGACTTCTCACACACAGAGCAAATGAACGGCTTCTCGCCCGTGTGTGTTTTTTGGTGACGGTGAAGATTTGATGAATCTGCAAATGCCTTCCCGCACACAGAGCAATTGAACGGCTTCTCGCCCGTGTGTGTTTTCTGGTGAGTGTGAAGAGTTAATTTCTGTGCAAATGCCTTCCCACACACAGAGCAATTGAACGGCTTCTCGCCCGTGTGTGTTTTCTGGTGATTGCGAAGAGTTGATTTCTGTGCAAATGCCTTCCCACACACAGAGCAATTGAACGGCTTTTCGCCCGTGTGTGTGTTCTGGTGAGTGTGAAGATTTTGTTTCAGTGAAAATGCCTTCCCACAAAGAGAGCAATTGAACCGCTTCTTGCCAGTGTGTGCGTGCCGATGTGGAGAGTTTTTCTGCTCCATGTGACTGATTCTTCAGAGCAGAGTAACAGTCGCGGGTGTTGTTGAGAGTTAAAGGCACCCTCTAAGCTGCGTGGATGTCTGGCTTAAATCGCCAAGAAGCAAACTATTACCAACGTCTAACTGAGACACAGTAACGTCTCCTAAGTCAGACTACACACTTGATTACCAGTTTATCCACTAACAAAGACACTTACTTGTGGATGCACGACTTATCGATGTCCCTGTAACCCGTCTGAAGAGATCGCCACGAACTCTCCCGAAGCGAAGTCGCCAACCAGTCGCCAAGCAATCGTGCTCGCCAGGCTGGGTCTCGTGGAAGAAGTGTTATCTGCAGAGCGAGGAGTCGAGCTTCTATCCTCAGCAAAATCCCTCTCGAAATGATCTTGAGGTCTGATTTTAAGCCCCTTTAAACTTCGCTCTAGCATCCAAATCTTTTGTTCTCGAATTGGTCTTCATGGACTTTGCATTCAATTGTAATTTTGTTGCATTAACAATCCGCATATCTAGCAACATAATACGTATGTACATATCACTGCATAATTGTACACTTCCGTTTGAATAAGGATGTGCATATCCATGCATAATTCCGTGCTTCGTGTTAATTTGCTAATATTCACCCCCATTGTCCTCTAAACTGCTGCAAGTTTAGAGGATTATAAAGCAACATACAGCCTGAAATATCAAAATTGGTGATCTCGAGCTTGATTTGGAATAAGATGTGCAAGTTTATACTGTACTGACTTTGTTTCATGAATATATTTAATGACAATCGTGTTGAGCGGGGTGCTTCTAGAAAATGAGTGTTTTATATTATAATTTCTGCCATGGACTTTAAATATTCATCTGAAAGATCGCTTAAATATACAAATGTGTAGTTGAAACCCGCCACCACTCGACAAAGCCAACTAGTAAGGGTTGTCACGTAAACAGAACATGCACATTTGTCACTAGCACAGCACACCGGTGTGTTGGAGAGCCAAGCCACAACATTTACAATCTGAGTACGACGTTTCGCCTGTAATTAAAACTAGCTTCATCAGTCGACAGCCAGATTTGGGAAGTCTCACTGTTTTGTTCCTTATATAGAAGCATAGATGTGTTGACCACGCAGCGGGGCATCTAAGATTCATATCGTCAGCTTAACCTGTGAAAATAATGACAAAACCCCGCTATACAAGTATACTACTGTTTGTATGTACATGGATCTGTACTTCTGTGTATGTCCACTCGTGTGTGGGTGTGTGTACATGGGAGTGTATATGTGTACTCGTGTATGATTATGTATTGGAACAAACAAATTGTTTTTATATTGTGTGGTACAAATCATTTAAGGGAAACGTGGTCGGAATGCGCCACCACAACAGAAAACTACAGGAATGAGACCCCCCGCTCGTGGTGCTAAATGAATGAAAACAGCGCCACTGAGCAGACAGAGCCCCGCCCCTACAGCTCGTGAGTGTGACGTAGTGAGTGTGACCAGCGGACTGCCACGATGCTGCCAGGTAAGGGTAAACTTGTGTGATGGAGATGCTTCACCTGAAACTCGCCTCCACACGTGTTCGCTATGAACATTGTAGCAATAAGGGACGATCAGTCATCTTTAACATAGCAGGTCTTTATTGTTCTGCAAGTATATTAACGTTGAAACTCGTAGAAACACATGCACACTCGTGTGTGAATGCACACCGCTGTATATACAGTCGTGTTTTGATGCACACTCGTGTGTGTATGTCTACTCGTCCGTGTTTTTTTAAAGGAAAATATGGTAGCAATAACGTACGATCAGTCATCTTTAAAAACAAATCAGGTCTTTATTAATCTGCAAGAAAACTCACGTTAATACTCGAATCGAAATCTTTATTAATACGCAGGCTCAAACAGGAAAGGAACTAGGCAAATGATTTCCCAATAGGAATTCAACAGTTAAAAGATATTCTTAAAATCAAACACGTAAACGTCGATTTCCCCTTTGACGTCGTTTTCCACTGAAGCCATTCGTCCAGAAGTCCAAGCCATCAAACACAGGAACAACGAACGTGCAATCCACGCACACTCTGAAACCTATTATTTGAAGTTAATTAATTTATTACACAATGATGAAAATTAAAGAACATGTTTAAAATATTGAGCAAAGTTGTGGTCACAGACTTTCTCCAACTTTAGCTCAAAAAGACCACTTTACCACGAGAGTAAAATCAGGAATTGAACCACCTCACAACCACTGCACATCACACCACATCAACAAGTAATCCGATCGGACGACAAAGCACCACCTTAACGTGACGAAGTCTAGAATAAACCTCAACACTCAAGACACGGAATTCAACATAAACACCATGACAAAATGAATAACAGGAATGGGCAAATCCTAAAACAAGACGGCACACCCAGATCAGTAGCTGTGAGAAGATGACAACACATGGCAACTTCTACCATGAACACCAAACATTTAACAGAGCTGATGATCCAACTACGAGACGAAGCAATGTATCTATCGAAGTATAAAATTGTTGTCATCCTGAAATAAGTGAACACTTCTGGAACTTATCAGGAACACTTGTATCTGAACACATTGTAATACATTGATACACAAACATGCACATTCCAAGACTTCAACAGTTAACAGAAGTACTCCATACTTTGATTATCCAGCCACTCCAGCAGCCATTTCTCATTATCAACCTGCATGGGGTCGAAATAGGAATTGTCGTAAGGGCTCAGTACATCCAGCCATCTCGCAGGATCCAACTGCATGGGGTCGAAAGAGGAATTGTCGTCAGGACTCATTACATCCACTACATCCACGCATCTCTCAGGATCCACCTGCATAGGTTCGAAAGATGCATTATTTTCAGGACTCATTGCAGCACTTTGTATTTCAACTTTTGATTTCACTTCCCTATCATTGCGGATCTTCTCATGCTTGTTTCGGGTTGATGACCGTGTCATTTCCAACGGAGAACACTTGAATGGCTTCTCGCCCGTGTGTGTTTTCTGGTGACTGTGAAGATTTGATTTCCATGCAAATGCCTTACCACACACAGAGCAATTGAACGGCTTCTCGCCCGTGTGTGTTTTCTGGTGACTGTGAAGATGTGATTTCTGTGCAAATGTCTTCTCACACACAGAGCAATTGAATGGCTTCTCGCCCGTGTGTGTTTTCTGGTGACTGTGAAGATGTGATTTCTGTACAAATGCCTTCTCACACACAGCGCAATTGAACGGCTTCTCGCCCTTGTGTGTTTTTTGGTGACGGTGAAGATTTGATGAATCTGCAAATGCCTTCCCACACACAGAACAATTGAACGGCTTCTCGCCCGTGTGTGTTTTTTGGTGAATGTGAAGTTCTGCTTTACGGGCAAATGCCTTCTCACACACAGAGCACTTGAATGGCTTCTTACCCGAGTGTGTTTTCTGGTGCCTGTGAAGAGCTGACTTCCATGCAAATTCCTTCCCACAAAGAGAACACTTGAATGGATTCTCGCTCGAGTGTGTTTTTTGGTGACTGTGAAGATTTGATTTCCGTGAAAATGCCTTACCACACACCGAGCAATTGAATGGCTTCTCGCCCGTGTGTGCGTGGCGCTGTGGAGAGTTTATCTGCTCCATGTGACTGATTCTTCAGAGCAGAGTAACAGTCGCGGGTGTTGTTGAGAGTTAAAGGCACCCTCTAAGCTGCGTGGATGTCTGGCTGAAATCGCCAAAAAGCAACTCTCACTAACGTCTAACCGCGACACAGGAAGTCGGACTACACACGCGATTACCAGTTTATCCACTAACAAAGAAACTTACTTGTTGATGCACGGCGTATCGATGTCCCTGTAACCCGTCTGAAGAGATCGCCACGAACTCTCCCGAAGCGAAGTCCCCAACCAGTCGCCAAGCAATCGTGCTCGCCAGGCTGGGTCTCGTGGAAGAAGTGTTATCTGCAGAGCGAGGAGTCGAGCTTCTATCCTCAGCAAAATCCCTCTCGAAATGATCTTGAGGTCTGATTTTAAGCCCCTTTAAACTTCGCTCTAGCATCCAAATCTTTTGTTCTCGAATTGGTCTTCATGGACTTTGCATTCAATTGTAATTTTGTTGCATTAACAATCCGCATATCTAGCAACATAATACGTATGTACATCTCACTGCATAATTGTACACTTCCGTTTGAATAAGGATGTGCATATCCATGCATAATTCCGTGCTTCGTGTTAATTTGCTAATATTCACCTCCCATTGTCCTCTAAACTGCTGCAAGTTTAGAGGATTATAAAGCAACATACAGCCTGAAATATCAAAATTGGTGATCTCGAGCTTGATTTGGAATAAGATGTGCAAGTTTATACTGTACTGACTTTGTTTCATGAATATATTTAATGACGATCGTGTTGAGCGGGGTGCTTCTAGAAAATGAGTGTTTTATATTATAATTTCTGCCATGGACTTTAAATATTCATCTGAAAGATCGCTTAAATATACAAATGTGTAGTTGAAACCCGCCACCACTCGACAAAGCCAACTAGTAAGGGTTGTCACGTAAACAGAACATGCACATTTGTCACTAGCACAGCACACCGGTGTGTTGGAGAGCCAAGCCACAACATTTACAATCTGACTACGACGTTTCGCCTGTAATTAAAACTAGCTTCATCAGTCGACAGCCAGATTTGGGAAGTCTCACTGTTTTGTTCCTTATATAGAAGCATAGATGTGTTGACCACGCAGCGGGGCATCTAAGATTCATATCGTCAGCTTAACCTGTGAAAATAATGACAAAACCCCGCTATACAAGTATACTACTGTTTGTATGTACATGGATCTGTACTTCTGTGTATGTCCACTCGTGTGTGGGTGTGTGTACATGGGAGTGTATATGTGTACTCGTGTATGATTATGTATTGGAACAAACAAATTGTTTTTATATTGTGTCGTACAAATCATTTAAGGGAAACGTGGTCGGAATGCGCCACCACAACCGAAAACTACAGGAATGAGACTCCCCGCTCGTGGTGCTAAATGAATGAAAACAGCGCCACTGAGCAGACAGAGCCCCGCCCCTACAGCTCGTGAGTGTGACGTAGTGAGTGTGACCAGCGGACTGCCACGATGCTGCCAGGTAAGGGTAAACTTGTGTGATGGAGATGCTTCACCTGAAACTCACCTCCACACGTGTTCGCTATGAACATTGTAGCAATAAAGGACGATCAGTCATCTTTAACATAGCAGGTCTTTATTGTTCTGCAAGTATATCAACGTTAAAACTCGTAGAAACACATGCACACTCGTGTGTGAATGTACAACGCTGTATATACAGTCGTGTTTGGATGCACAATCGTGTGTGTGTGTCTACTCGTCTGTGTTTTTTATTTAGAAATATGGTAGCAATAACGTACGATCAGTCATGTTTAAAAACAGGTCCTTATTAATCTGCAAAAAAACTCACGTTAATACTCGTATCGAAATCTTTATTAATACGCATGCTCAAACAGTTAAACTATATTCTTAAAATCAAACACGTAAACGTCGATTTCCCCTTTGACGTCCTTTTCGCTTGAAGCCATTCGTCCATAGTTTAAAATTGTTGTGAGAAGATGACAACACATGCTACCTTCTACAATAAACAGCACACATTTAACAGCCCCGATGATCCAACGACGAGACGAGGCTATGTATCTATCGAAGTATAAAATTGTTGTCATTCTGAAATCAGTGAACTCTTCTGGAACTTAAAAGGAAGACATTCATCTGAACACATTATTGAGCATTCACAGCATCACTCTCCCTTAAAGTCCTAGAAATCACCGAAATATATATATATATAAGAGACACGAATATGACTCTCCAGCCACTCCACTGCATCAAGCCATCTCTCAGGATGCAACTGTACGAGGTTGAAAGAGGAATTTCGTTTAGGACTCATAACAACATTTTACTCTTTGTTTGATGATGCCTGTGAAGTGTTGCTGACCGTGAAAATGCTTCCAACACACAGAGCAATCAATCGGTTTTGTTAAAATAATGACACTATCTTGGAGTAGTGCTGGAAATCACTGATATAATCAATTGCACCTAATACATTGATCTAACAGAGACACAAACGTGCACATTCCAGGACTTTAACAGAAGTACTCAATACTTTGATTATCCAGCCACTCCAGCAGCCATTTCTCATTATCAACCTGCATGGGGTCAAAAAAAGAATTGGCTTCAGGGCTCAGTACATCCAGCCATCTCGCAGGATTCAACTGCATGGGGTCGAAATAGGAATTGTCGTCAGGACTCAGTACATCCACTACATCCACGCATCTCTCAGGATCCACCTGCATAGGTTCGAAAGATGCATTTTTTTCAGGACTCATTGCAGCACTTTGTGTTTCACCTTTTGATTTCACTTCTCTTTCATTGCTAATCTTCTCATGTTTGTTTCGGGGTGATGACCGTGTCCTCTCCAACGGAGAACAATTGAATGGATTATCGCCCTTGTGTGTTTTCTGGTGCCTGTGAAGATCTGATTTCCGTGCAAATGCCTTCCAGCACACAGCGCAATTGAACGGCGTCTCACCCGAGTGTGTTTTCTGGTGACTATAAAGATTTGATTTACGTGAAAATGACTTCTCACACACAGAGCAAATGAACGGCTTCTCGCCCGTGTGTGTTTTTTGGTGACGGTGAAGATTTGATGAATCTGCAAATGCCTTCCCGCACACAGAGCAATTGAACGGCTTCTCGCCCGTGTGTGTTTTCTGGTGAGTGTGAAGAGTTAATTTCTGTGCAAATGCCTTCCCACACACAGAGCAATTGAACGGCTTCTCGCCCGTGTGTGTTTTCTGGTGATTGCGAAGAGTTGATTTCTGTGCAAATGCCTTCCCACACACAGAGCAATTGAACGGCTTTTCGCCCGTGTGTGTGTTCTGGTGAGTGTGAAGATTTTGTTTCAGTGAAAATGCCTTCCCACAAAGAGAGCAATTGAACCGCTTCTTGCCAGTGTGTGCGTGCCGATGTGGAGAGTTTTTCTGCTCCATGTGACTGATTCTTCAGAGCAGAGTAACAGTCGCGGGTGTTGTTGAGAGTTAAAGGCACCCTCTAAGCTGCGTGGATGTCTGGCTTAAATCGCCAAGAAGCAAACTATTACCAACGTCTAACTGAGACACAGTAACGTCTCCTAAGTCGGACTACACACTTGATTACCAGTTTATCCACTAACAAAGACACTTACTTGTGGATGCACGACTTATCGATGTCCCTGTAACCCGTCTGAAGAGATCGCCACGAACTCTCCCGAAGCGAAGTCGCCAACCAGTCGCCAAGCAATCGTGCTCGCCAGGCTGGGTCTCGTGGAAGAAGTGTTATCTGCAGAGCGAGGAGTCGAGCTTCTATCCTCAGCAAAATCCCTCTCGAAATGATCTTGAGGTCTGATTTTAAGCCCCTTTAAACTTCGCTCTAGCATCCAAATCTTTTGTTCTCGAATTGGTCTTCATGGACTTTGCATTCAATTGTAATTTTGTTGCATTAACAATCCGCATATCTAGCAACATAATACGTATGTACATATCACTGCATAATTGTACACTTCCGTTTGAATAAGGATGTGCATATCCATGCATAATTCCGTGCTTCGTGTTAATTTGCTAATATTCACCCCCCATTGTCCTCTAAACTGCTGCAAGTTTAGAGGATTATAAAGCAACATACAGCCTGAAATATCAAAATTGGTGATCTCGAGCTTGATTTGGAATAAGATGTGCAAGTTTATACTGTACTGACTTTGTTTCATGAATATATTTAATGACAATCGTGTTGAGCGGGGTGCTTCTAGAAAATGAGTGTTTTATATTATAATTTCTGCCATGGACTTTAAATATTCATCTGAAAGATCGCTTAAATATACAAATGTGTAGTTGAAACCCGCCACCACTCGACAAAGCCAACTAGTAAGGGTTGTCACGTAAACAGAACATGCACATTTGTCACTAGCACAGCACACCGGTGTGTTGGAGAGCCAAGCCACAACATTTACAATCTGAGTACGACGTTTCGCCTGTAATTAAAACTAGCTTCATCAGTCGACAGCCAGATTTGGGAAGTCTCACTGTTTTGTTCCTTATATAGAAGCATAGATGTGTTGACCACGCAGCGGGGCATCTAAGATTCATATCGTCAGCTTAACCTGTGAAAATAATGACAAAACCCCGCTATACAAGTATACTACTGTTTGTATGTACATGGATCTGTACTTCTGTGTATGTCCACTCGTGTGTGGGTGTGTGTACATGGGAGTGTATATGTGTACTCGTGTATGATTATGTATTGGAACAAACAAATTGTTTTTTATATTGTGTGGTACAAATCATTTAAGGGAAACGTGGTCGGAATGCGCCACCACAACAGAAAACTACAGGAATGAGACCCCCCGCTCGTGGTGCTAAATGAATGAAAACAGCGCCACTGAGCAGACAGAGCCCCGCCCCTACAGCTCGTGAGTGTGACGTAGTGAGTGTGACCAGCGGACTGCCACGATGCTGCCAGGTAAGGGTAAACTTGTGTGATGGAGATGCTTCACCTGAAACTCGCCTCCACACGTGTTCGCTATGAACATTGTAGCAATAAGGGACGATCAGTCATCTTTAACATAGCAGGTCTTTATTGTTCTGCAAGTATATTAACGTTGAAACTCGTAGAAACACATGCACACTCGTGTGTGAATGCACACCGCTGTATATACAGTCGTGTTTTGATGCACACTCGTGTGTGTATGTCTACTCGTCCGTGTTTTTTTAAAGGAAAATATGGTAGCAATAACGTACGATCAGTCATCTTTAAAAACAAATCAGGTCTTTATTAATCTGCAAGAAAACTCACGTTAATACTCGAATCGAAATCTTTATTAATACGCAGGCTCAAACAGGAAAGGAACTAGGCAAATGATTTCCCAATAGGAATTCAACAGTTAAAAGATATTCTTAAAATCAAACACGTAAACGTCGATTTCCCCTTTGACGTCCTTTTCCACTGAAGCCATTCGTCCAGAAGTCCAAGCCATCAAACACAAGAACAACGAACGTGCAATCCACGCACACTCTGAAACCTATTATTTGAAGTTAATTAATTTATTACACAATGATGAAAATTAAAGAACATGTTTAAAATATTGAGCAAAGTTGTGGTCACAGACTTTCTCCAACTTTAGCTCAAAAAGACCACTTTACCACGAGAGTAAAATCAGGAATTGAACCACCTCACAACCACTGCACATCACACCACATCAACAAGTAATCCGATCGGACGACAAAGCACCACCTTAACGTGACGAAGTCTAGAATAAACCTCAACACTCAAGACACGGAATTCAACATAAACACCATGACAAAATGAATAACAGGAATGGGCAAATCCTAAAACAAGACGGCACACCCAGATCAGTAGCTGTGAGAAGATGACAACACATGGCAACTTCTACCATAAACACCAAACATTTAACAGAGCTGATGATCCAACTACGAGACGAAGCAATGTATCTATCGAAGTATAAAATTGTTGTCATCCTGAAATAAGTGAACACTTCTGGAACTTATCAGGAACACTTGTATCTGAACACATTGTAATACATTGATACACAAACATGCACATTCCAAGACTTCAACAGTTAACAGAAGTACTCCATACTTTGATTATCCAGCCACTCCAGCAGCCATTTCTCATTATCAACCTGCATGGGGTCGAAATAGGAATTGTCGTAAGGGCTCAGTACATCCAGCCATCTCGCAGGATCCAACTGCATGGGGTCGAAAGAGGAATTGTCGTCAGGACTCATTACATCCACTACATCCACGCATCTCTCAGGATCCACCTGCATAGGTTCGAAAGATGCATTATTTTCAGGACTCATTGCAGCACTTTGTATTTCAACTTTTGATTTCACTTCCCTATCATTGCGGATCTTCTCATGCTTGTTTCGGGTTGATGACCGTGTCATTTCCAACGGAGAACACTTGAATGGCTTCTCGCCCGTGTGTGTTTTCTGGTGACTGTGAAGATTTGATTTCCATGCAAATGCCTTACCACACACAGAGCAATTGAACGGCTTCTCGCCCGTGTGTGTTTTCTGGTGACTGTGAAGATGTGATTTCTGTGCAAATGTCTTCTCACACACAGAGCAATTGAATGGCTTCTCGCCCGTGTGTGTTTTCTGGTGACTGTGAAGATGTGATTTCTGTACAAATGCCTTCTCACACACAGCGCAATTGAACGGCTTCTCGCCCTTGTGTGTTTTTTGGTGACGGTGAAGATTTGATGAATCTGCAAATGCCTTCCCACACACAGAACAATTGAACGGCTTCTCGCCCGTGTGTGTTTTTTGGTGAATGTGAAGTTCTGCTTTACGGGCAAATGCCTTCTCACACACAGAGCACTTGAATGGCTTCTTACCCGAGTGTGTTTTCTGGTGCCTGTGAAGAGCTGACTTCCATGCAAATTCCTTCCCACAAAGAGAACACTTGAATGGATTCTCGCTCGAGTGTGTTTTTTGGTGACTGTGAAGATTTGATTTCCGTGAAAATGCCTTACCACACACCGAGCAATTGAATGGCTTCTCGCCCGTGTGTGCGTGGCGCTGTGGAGAGTTTATCTGCTCCATGTGACTGATTCTTCAGAGCAGAGTAACAGTCGCGGGTGTTGTTGAGAGTTAAAGGCACCCTCTAAGCTGCGTGGATGTCTGGCTGAAATCGCCAAAAAGCAACTCTCACTAACGTCTAACCGCGACACAGGAAGTCGGACTACACACGCGATTACCAGTTTATCCACTAACAAAGAAACTTAGTTGTTGATGCACGGCGTATCGATGTCCCTGTAACCCGTCTGAAGAGATCGCCACGAACTCTCCCGAAGCGAAGTCGCCAACCAGTCGCCAAGCAATCGTGCTCGCCAGGCTGGGTCTCGTGGAAGAAGTGTTATCTGCAGAGCGAGGAGTCGAGCTTCTATCCTCAGCAAAATCCCTCTCGAAATGATCTTGAGGTCTGATTTTAAGCCCCTTTAAACTTCGCTCTAGCATCCAAATCTTTTGTTTTCGAATTGGTCTTCATGGACTTTGCATTCAATTGTAATTTTGTTGCATTAACAATCCGCATATCTAGCAACATAATACGTATGTACATATCACTGCATAATTGTACACTTCCGTTTGAATAAGGATGTGCATATCCATGCATAATTCCGTGCTTCGTGTTAATTTGCTAATATTCACCCCCCATTGTCCTCTAAACTGCTGCAAGTTTAGAGGATTATAAAGCAACATACAGCCTGAAATATCAAAATTGGTGATCTCGAGCTTGATTTGGAATAAGATGTGCAAGTTTATACTGTACTGACTTTGTTTCATGAATATATTTAATGACAATCGTGTTGAGCGGGGTGCTTCTAGAAAATGAGTGTTTTATATTATAATTTCTGCCATGGACTTTAAATATTCATCTGAAAGATCGCTTAAATATACAAATGTGTAGTTGAAACCCGCCACCACTCGACAAAGCCAACTAGTAAGGGTTGTCACGTAAACAGAATATGCACATTTGTCACTAGCACAGCACACCAGTGTGTTGGAGAGCCAAGCCACAACATTTACAATCTGAGTACGACGTTTCGCCTGTAATTAAAACTAGCTTCATCAGTCGACAGCCAGATTTGGGAAGTCTCACTGTTTTGTTCCTTATATAGAAGCATAGATGTGTTGACCACGCAGCGGGGCATCTAAGATTCATATCGTCAGCTTAACCTGTGAAAATAATGACAAAACCCCGCTATACAAGTATACTACTGTTTGTATGTACATGGATCTGTACTTCTGTGTATGTCCACTCGTGTGTGGGTGTGTGTACATGGGAGTGTATATGTGTACTCGTGTATGATTATGTATTGGAACAAACAAATTGTTTTTTATATTGTGTCGTACAAATCATTTAAGGGAAACGTGGTCGGAATGCGCCACCACAACAGAAAACTACAGGAATGAGACCCCCCGCTCGTGGTGCTAAATGAATGAAAACAGCGCCACTGAGCAGACAGAGCCCCGCCCCTACAGCTCGTGAGTGTGACGTAGTGAGTGTGACCAGCGGACTGCCACGATGCTGCCAGGTAAGGGTAAACTTGTGTGATGGAGATGCTTCACCTGAAACTCGCCTCCACACGTGTTCGCTATGAACATTGTAGCAATAACGTACGATCAGTCATCTTTAAAAACAAATCAGGTCTTTATTAATCTGCAAGAAAACTCACGTTAATACTCGAATCGAAATCTTTATTAATACGCAGGCTCAAACAGGAAAGGAACTAGGCAAATGATTTCCCAATAGGAATTCAACAGTTAAAAGATATTCTTAAAATCAAACACGTAAACGTCGATTTCCCCTTTGACGTCCTTTTCCACTGAAGCCATTCGTCCAGAAGTCCAAGCCATCAAACACAGGAACAACGAACGTGCAATCCACGCACACTCTGAAACCTATTATTTGAAGTTAATTAATTTATTACACAATGATGAAAATTAAAGAACATGTTTAAAATATTGAGCAAAGTTGTGGTCACAGACTTTCTCCAACTTTAGCTCAAAAAGACCACTTAACCACGAGAGTAAAATCAGGAATTGAACCACCTCACAACCACTGCACATCACACCACATCAACAAGTAATCCGATCGGACGACAAAGCACCACCTTAACGTGACGAAGTCTAGAATAAACCTCAACACTCAAGACACGGAATTCAACATAAACACCATGACAAAATGAATAACAGGAATGGGCAAATCCTAAAACAAGACGGCACACCCAGATCAGTAGCTGTGAGAAGATGACAACACATGGCAACTTCTACCATAAACACCAAACATTTAACAGAGCTGATGATCCAACTACGAGACGAAGCAATGTATCTATCGAAGTATAAAATTGTTGTCATCCTGAAATAAGTGAACACTTCTGGAACTTATCAGGAACACTTGTATCTGAACACATTGTAGAGCATTCACAACATCACTCTAGCTCGGAGTAATGTAATTTACTGAAAAAAGATCGAAGACAAATATGAATATACACAGTGCAACAGTACTCTACAGCCACTCCACTACATCCAGCCATCTCTAACTGCATGGGGTCGAAAGACGAATTTCCTTTAGGCCTCATTACAGCACTTTCGATTTCACCTTTTGTTTCCTGATGCCTGTGAAGTGTTGCTAAACGTGAAAATCCATGCATAATTCCGTGCTTCGTGTTAATTTGCTAATATTCACCCCCCATTGTCCTCTAAACTGCTGCAAGTTTAGAGGATTATAAAGCAACATACAGCCTGAAATATCAAAATTGGTGATCTCGAGCTTGATTTGGAATAAGATGTGCAAGTTTATACTGTACTGACTTTGTTTCATGAATATATTTAATGACGATCGTGTTGAGCGGGGTGCTTCTAGAAAATGAGTGTTTTATATTATAATTTCTGCCATGGACTTTAAATATTCATCTGAAAGATCGCTTAAATATACAAATGTGTAGTTGAAACCCGCCACCACTCGACAAAGCCAACTAGTAAGGGTTGTCACGTAAACAGAACATGCACATTTGTCACTAGCATAGCACACCGGTGTGTTGGAGAGCCAAGCCACAACATTTACAATCTGAGTACGACGTTTCGCCTGTAATTAAAACTAGCTTCATCAGTCGACAGCCAGATTTGGGAAGTCTCACTGTTTTGTTCCTTATATAGAAGCATAGATGTGTTGACCACGCAGCGGGGCATCTAAGATTCATATCGTCAGCTTAACCTGTGAAAATAATGACAAAACCCCGCTATACAAGTATACTACTGTTTGTATGTACATGGATCTGTACTTCTGTGTATGTCCACTCGTGTGTGGGTGTGTGTACATGGGAGTGTATATGTGTACTCGTGTATGATTATGTATTGGAACAAACAAATTGTTTTTTATATTGTGTCGTACAAATCATTTAAGGGAAACGTGGTCGGAATGCGCCACCACAACAGAAAACTACAGGAATGAGACTCCCCGCTCGTGGTGCTAAATGAATGAAAACAGCGCCACTGAGCAGACAGAGCCCCGCCCCTACAGCTCGTGAGTGTGACGTAGTGAGTGTGACCAGCGGACTGCCACGATGCTGCCAGGTAAGGGTAAACTTGTGTGATGGAGATGCTTCACCTGAAACTCACCTCCACACGTGTTCGCTATGAACATTGTAGCAATAAAGGACGATCAGTCATCTTTAACATAGCAGGTCTTTATTGTTCTGCAAGTATATCAACGTTAAAACTCGTAGAAACACATGCACACTCGTGTGTGAATGTACAACGCTGTATATACAGTCGTGTTTGGATGCACAATCGTGTGTGTGTGTCTACTCGTCTGTGTTTTTTATTTAGAAATATGGTAGCAATAACGTACGATCAGTCATGTTTAAAAACAGGTCCTTATTAATCTGCAAAAAAACTCACGTTAATACTCGTATCGAAATCTTTATTAATACGCATGCTCAAACAGTTAAACTATATTCTTAAAATCAAACACGTAAACGTCAATTTCCCCTTTGACGTCCTTTTCGCTTGAAGCCATTCGTCCATAGTTTAAAATTGTTGTGAGAAGATGACAACACATGCTACCTTCTACAATAAACAGCACACATTTAACAGCCCCGATGATCCAACGACGAGACGAGGCTATGTATCTATCGAAGCATAAAATTGTTGTCATTCTGAAATCAGTGAACTCTTCTGGAACTTAAAAGGAAGACATTCATCTGAACACATTATTGAGCATTCACAGCATCACTCTCCCTTAAAGTCCTAGAAATCACCGAAATATATATATATAAGAGACACGAATATGACTCTCCAGCCACTCCACTGCATCAAGCCATCTCTCAGGATGCAACTGTACGAGGTTGAAAGAGGAATTTCGTTTAGGACTCATAACAACATTTTACTCTTTGTTTGATGATGCCTGTGAAGTGTTGCTGACCGTGAAAATGCTTCCAACACACAGAGCAATCAATCGGTTTTGTTAAAATAATGACACTATCTTGGAGTAGTGCTGGAAATCACTGATATAATCAATTGCACCTAATACATTGATCTAACAGAGACACAAACGTGCACATTCCAGGACTTTAACAGAAGTACTCAATACTTTGATTATCCAGCCACTCCAGCAGCCATTTCTCATTATCAACCTGCATGGGGTCAAAAAAAGAATTGGCTTCAGGGCTCAGTACATCCAGCCATCTCGCAGGATTCAACTGCATGGGGTCGAAATAGGAATTGTCGTCAGGACTCAGTACATCCACTACATCCACGCATCTCTCAGGATCCACCTGCATAGGTTCGAAAGATGCATTTTTTTCAGGACTCATTGCAGCACTTTGTGTTTCACCTTTTGATTTCACTTCTCTTTCATTGCTAATCTTCTCATGTTTGTTTCGGGGTGATGACCGTGTCCTCTCCAACGGAGAACAATTGAATGGATTATCGCCCTTGTGTGTTTTCTGGTGCCTGTGAAGATCTGATTTCCGTGCAAATGCCTTCCAGCACACAGCGCAATTGAACGGCGTCTCACCCGAGTGTGTTTTCTGGTGACTATAAAGATTTGATTTACGTGAAAATGACTTCTCACACACAGAGCAAATGAACGGCTTCTCGCCCGTGTGTGTTTTTTGGTGACGGTGAAGATTTGATGAATCTGCAAATGCCTTCCCGCACACAGAGCAATTGAACGGCTTCTCGCCCGTGTGTGTTTTCTGGTGAGTGTGAAGAGTTAATTTCTGTGCAAATGCCTTCCCACACACAGAGCAATTGAACGGCTTCTCGCCCGTGTGTGTTTTCTGGTGATTGCGAAGAGTTGATTTCTGTGCAAATGCCTTCCCACACACAGAGCAATTGAACGGCTTTTCGCCCGTGTGTGTGTTCTGGTGAGTGTGAAGATTTTGTTTCAGTGAAAATGCCTTCCCACAAAGAGAGCAATTGAACCGCTTCTTGCCAGTGTGTGCGTGCCGATGTGGAGAGTTTTTCTGCTCCATGTGACTGATTCTTCAGAGCAGAGTAACAGTCGCGGGTGTTGTTGAGAGTTAAAGGCACCCTCTAAGCTGCGTGGATGTCTGGCTTAAATCGCCAAGAAGCAAACTATTACCAACGTCTAACTGAGACACAGTAACGTCTCCTAAGTCGGACTACACACTTGATTACCAGTTTATCCACTAACAAAGACACTTACTTGTGGATGCACGACTTATCGATGTCCCTGTAACCCGTCTGAAGAGATCGCCACGAACTCTCCCGAAGCGAAGTCGCCAACCAGTCGCCAAGCAATCGTGCTCGCCAGGCTGGGTCTCGTGGAAGAAGTGTTATCTGCAGAGCGAGGAGTCGAGCTTCTATCCTCAGCAAAATCCCTCTCGAAATGATCTTGAGGTCTGATTTTAAGCCCCTTTAAACTTCGCTCTAGCATCCAAATCTTTTGTTCTCGAATTGGTCTTCATGGACTTTGCATTCAATTGTAATTTTGTTGCATTAACAATCCGCATATCTAGCAACATAATACGTATGTACATATCACTGCATAATTGTACACTTCCGTTTGAATAAGGATGTGCATATCCATGCATAATTCCGTGCTTCGTGTTAATTTGCTAATATTCACCCCCCATTGTCCTCTAAACTGCTGCAAGTTTAGAGGATTATAAAGCAACATACAGCCTGAAATATCAAAATTGGTGATCTCGAGCTTGATTTGGAATAAGATGTGCAAGTTTATACTGTACTGACTTTGTTTCATGAATATATTTAATGACAATCGTGTTGAGCGGGGTGCTTCTAGAAAATGAGTGTTTTATATTATAATTTCTGCCATGGACTTTAAATATTCATCTGAAAGATCGCTTAAATATACAAATGTGTAGTTGAAACCCGCCACCACTCGACAAAGCCAACTAGTAAGGGTTGTCACGTAAACAGAACATGCACATTTGTCACTAGCACAGCACACCGGTGTGTTGGAGAGCCAAGCCACAACATTTACAATCTGAGTACGACGTTTCGCCTGTAATTAAAACTAGCTTCATCAGTCGACAGCCAGATTTGGGAAGTCTCACTGTTTTGTTCCTTATATAGAAGCATAGATGTGTTGACCACGCAGCGGGGCATCTAAGATTCATATCGTCAGCTTAACCTGTGAAAATAATGACAAAACCCCGCTATACAAGTATACTACTGTTTGTATGTACATGGATCTGTACTTCTGTGTATGTCCACTCGTGTGTGGGTGTGTGTACATGGGAGTGTATATGTGTACTCGTGTATGATTATGTATTGGAACAAACAAATTGTTTTTATATTGTGTGGTACAAATCATTTAAGGGAAACGTGGTCGGAATGCGCCACCACAACAGAAAACTACAGGAATGAGACCCCCCGCTCGTGGTGCTAAATGAATGAAAACAGCGCCACTGAGCAGACAGAGCCCCGCCCCTACAGCTCGTGAGTGTGACGTAGTGAGTGTGACCAGCGGACTGCCACGATGCTGCCAGGTAAGGGTAAACTTGTGTGATGGAGATGCTTCACCTGAAACTCGCCTCCACACGTGTTCGCTATGAACATTGTAGCAATAAGGGACGATCAGTCATCTTTAACATAGCAGGTCTTTATTGTTCTGCAAGTATATTAACGTTGAAACTCGTAGAAACACATGCACACTCGTGTGTGAATGCACACCGCTGTATATACAGTCGTGTTTTGATGCACACTCGTGTGTGTATGTCTACTCGTCCGTGTTTTTTTAAAGGAAAATATGGTAGCAATAACGTACGATCAGTCATCTTTAAAAACAAATCAGGTCTTTATTAATCTGCAAGAAAACTCACGTTAATACTCGAATCGAAATCTTTATTAATACGCAGGCTCAAACAGGAAAGGAACTAGGCAAATGATTTCCCAATAGGAATTCAACAGTTAAAAGATATTCTTAAAATCAAACACGTAAACGTCGATTTCCCCTTTGACGTCCTTTTCCACTGAAGCCATTCGTCCAGAAGTCCAAGCCATCAAACACAGGAACAACGAACGTGCAATCCACGCACACTCTGAAACCTATTATTTGAAGTTAATTAATTTATTACACAATGATGAAAATTAAAGAACATGTTTAAAATATTGAGCAAAGTTGTGGTCACAGACTTTCTCCAACTTTAGCTCAAAAAGACCACTTTACCACGAGAGTAAAATCAGGAATTGAACCACCTCACAACCACTGCACATCACACCACATCAACAAGTAATCCGATCGGACGACAAAGCACCACCTTAACGTGACGAAGTCTAGAATAAACCTCAACACTCAAGACACGGAATTCAACATAAACACCATGACAAAATGAATAACAGGAATGGGCAAATCCTAAAACAAGACGGCACACCCAGATCAGTAGCTGTGAGAAGATGACAACACATGGCAACTTCTACCATAAACACCAAACATTTAACAGAGCTGATGATCCAACTACGAGACGAAGCAATGTATCTATCGAAGTATAAAATTGTTGTCATCCTGAAATAAGTGAACACTTCTGGAACTTATCAGGAACACTTGTATCTGAACACATTGTAATACATTGATACACAAACATGCACATTCCAAGACTTCAACAGTTAACAGAAGTACTCCATACTTTGATTATCCAGCCACTCCAGCAGCCATTTCTCATTATCAACCTGCATGGGGTCGAAATAGGAATTGTCGTAAGGGCTCAGTACATCCAGCCATCTCGCAGGATCCAACTGCATGGGGTCGAAAGAGGAATTGTCGTCAGGACTCATTACATCCACTACATCCACGCATCTCTCAGGATCCACCTGCATAGGTTCGAAAGATGCATTATTTTCAGGACTCATTGCAGCACTTTGTATTTCAACTTTTGATTTCACTTCCCTATCATTGCGGATCTTCTCATGCTTGTTTCGGGTTGATGACCGTGTCATTTCCAACGGAGAACACTTGAATGGCTTCTCGCCCGTGTGTGTTTTCTGGTGACTGTGAAGATTTGATTTCCATGCAAATGCCTTACCACACACAGAGCAATTGAACGGCTTCTCGCCCGTGTGTGTTTTCTGGTGACTGTGAAGATGTGATTTCTGTGCAAATGTCTTCTCACACACAGAGCAATTGAATGGCTTCTCGCCCGTGTGTGTTTTCTGGTGACTGTGAAGATGTGATTTCTGTACAAATGCCTTCTCACACACAGCGCAATTGAACGGCTTCTCGCCCTTGTGTGTTTTTTGGTGACGGTGAAGATTTGATGAATCTGCAAATGCCTTCCCACACACAGAACAATTGAACGGCTTCTCGCCCGTGTGTGTTTTTTGGTGAATGTGAAGTTCTGCTTTACGGGCAAATGCCTTCTCACACACAGAGCACTTGAATGGCTTCTTACCCGAGTGTGTTTTCTGGTGCCTGTGAAGAGCTGACTTCCATGCAAATTCCTTCCCACAAAGAGAACACTTGAATGGATTCTCGCTCGAGTGTGTTTTTTGGTGACTGTGAAGATTTGATTTCCGTGAAAATGCCTTACCACACACCGAGCAATTGAATGGCTTCTCGCCCGTGTGTGCGTGGCGCTGTGGAGAGTTTATCTGCTCCATGTGACTGATTCTTCAGAGCAGAGTAACAGTCGCGGGTGTTGTTGAGAGTTAAAGGCACCCTCTAAGCTGCGTGGATGTCTGGCTGAAATCGCCAAAAAGCAACTCTCACTAACGTCTAACCGCGACACAGGAAGTCGGACTACACACGCGATTACCAGTTTATCCACTAACAAAGAAACTTACTTGTTGATGCACGGCGTATCGATGTCCCTGTAACCCGTCTGAAGAGATCGCCACGAACTCTCCCGAAGCGAAGTCGCCAACCAGTCGCCAAGCAATCGTGCTCGCCAGGCTGGGTCTCGTGGAAGAAGTGTTATCTGCAGAGCGAGGAGTCGAGCTTCTATCCTCAGCAAAATCCCTCTCGAAATGATCTTGAGGTCTGATTTTAAGCCCCTTTAAACTTCGCTCTAGCATCCAAATCTTTTGTTCTCGAATTGGTCTTCATGGACTTTGCATTCAATTGTAATTTTGTTGCATTAACAATCCGCATATCTAGCAACATAATACGTATGTACATCTCACTGCATAATTGTACACTTCCGTTTGAATAAGGATGTGCATATCCATGCATAATTCCGTGCTTCGTGTTAATTTGCTAATATTCACCCCCCATTGTCCTCTAAACTGCTGCAAGTTTAGAGGATTATAAAGCAACATACAGCCTGAAATATCAAAATTGGTGATCTCGAGCTTGATTTGGAATAAGATGTGCAAGTTTATACTGTACTGACTTTGTTTCATGAATATATTTAATGACGATCGTGTTGAGCGGGGTGCTTCTAGAAAATGAGTGTTTTATATTATAATTTCTGCCATGGACTTTAAATATTCATCTGAAAGATCGCTTAAATATACAAATGTGTAGTTGAAACCCGCCACCACTCGACAAAGCCAACTAGTAAGGGTTGTCACGTAAACAGAACATGCACATTTGTCACTAGCACAGCACACCGGTGTGTTGGAGAGCCAAGCCACAACATTTACAATCTGAGTACGACGTTTCGCCTGTAATTAAAACTAGCTTCATCAGTCGACAGCCAGATTTGGGAAGTCTCACTGTTTTGTTCCTTATATAGAAGCATAGATGTGTTGACCACGCAGCGGGGCATCTAAGATTCATATCGTCAGCTTAACCTGTGAAAATAATGACAAAACCCCGCTATACAAGTATACTACTGTTTGTATGTACATGGATCTGTACTTCTGTGTATGTCCACTCGTGTGTGGGTGTGTGTACATGGGAGTGTATATGTGTACTCGTGTATGATTATGTATTGGAACAAACAAATTGTTTTTTATATTGTGTCGTACAAATCATTTAAGGGAAACGTGGTCGGAATGCGCCACCACAACAGAAAACTACAGGAATGAGACTCCCCGCTCGTGGTGCTAAATGAATGAAAACAGCGCCACTGAGCAGACAGAGCCCCGCCCCTACAGCTCGTGAGTGTGACGTAGTGAGTGTGACCAGCGGACTGCCACGATGCTGCCAGGTAAGGGTAAACTTGTGTGATGGAGATGCTTCACCTGAAACTCACCTCCACACGTGTTCGCTATGAACATTGTAGCAATAAGGACGATCAGTCATCTTTAACATAGCAGGTCTTTATTGTTCTGCAAGTATATTCAACGTTGAAAACTCGTAGAAACACATGCACACTCGTGTGTGAATGTACAACGCTGTATATACAGTCGTGTTTGGATGCACAATCGTGTGTGTGTGTCTACTCGTCTGTGTTTTTTATTTAGAAATATGGTAGCAATAACGTACGATCAGTCATGTTTAAAAACAGGTCCTTATTAATCTGCAAAAAAACTCACGTTAATACTCGTATCGAAATCTTTATTAATACGCATGCTCAAACAGTTAAACTATATTCTTAAAATCAAACACGTAAACGTCGATTTCCCCTTTGACGTCCTTTTCGCTTGAAGCCATTCGTCCATAGTTTAAAATTGTTGTGAGAAGATGACAACACATGCTACCTTCTACAATAAACAGCACACATTTAACAGCCCCGATGATCCAACGACGAGACGAGGCTATGTATCTATCGAAGTATAAAATTGTTGTCATTCTGAAATCAGTGAACTCTTCTGGAACTTAAAAGGAAGACATTCATCTGAACACATTATTGAGCATTCACAGCATCACTCTCCCTTAAAGTCCTAGAAATCACCGAAATATATATATATAAGAGACACGAATATGACTCTCCAGCCACTCCACTGCATCAAGCCATCTCTCAGGATGCAACTGTACGAGGTTGAAAGAGGAATTTCGTTTAGGACTCATAACAACATTTTACTCTTTGTTTGATGATGCCTGTGAAGTGTTGCTGACCGTGAAAATGCTTCCAACACACAGAGCAATCAATCGGTTTTGTTAAAATAATGACACTATCTTGGAGTAGTGCTGGAAATCACTGATATAATCAATTGCACCTAATACATTGATCTAACAGAGACACAAACGTGCACATTCCAGGACTTTAACAGAAGTACTCAATACTTTGATTATCCAGCCACTCCAGCAGCCATTTCTCATTATCAACCTGCATGGGGTCAAAAAAAGAATTGGCGTCAGGGCTCAGTACATCCAGCCATCTCGCAGGATTCAACTGCATGGGGTCGAAATAGGAATTGTCGTCAGGACTCAGTACATCCACTACATCCACGCATCTCTCAGGATCCACCTGCATAGGTTCGAAAGATGCATTTTTTTCAGGACTCATTGCAGCACTTTGTGTTTCACCTTTTGATTTCACTTCTCTTTCATTGCTAATCTTCTCATGTTTGTTTCGGGGTGATGACCGTGTCCTCTCCAACGGAGAACAATTGAATGGATTATCGCCCTTGTGTGTTTTCTGGTGCCTGTGAAGATCTGATTTCCGTGCAAATGCCTTCCAGCACACAGCGCAATTGAACGGCGTCTCACCCGAGTGTGTTTTCTGGTGACTATAAAGATTTGATTTACGTGAAAATGACTTCTCACACACAGAGCAAATGAACGGCTTCTCGCCCGTGTGTGTTTTTTGGTGACGGTGAAGATTTGATGAATCTGCAAATGCCTTCCCGCACACAGAGCAATTGAACGGCTTCTCGCCCGTGTGTGTTTTCTGGTGAGTGTGAAGAGTTAATTTCTGTGCAAATGCCTTCCCACACACAGAGCAATTGAACGGCTTCTCGCCCGTGTGTGTTTTCTGGTGATTGCGAAGAGTTGATTTCTGTGCAAATGCCTTCCCACACACAGAGCAATTGAACGGCTTTTCGCCCGTGTGTGTGTTCTGGTGAGTGTGAAGATTTTGTTTCAGTGAAAATGCCTTCCCACAAAGAGAGCAATTGAACCGCTTCTTGCCAGTGTGTGCGTGCCGATGTGGAGAGTTTTTCTGCTCCATGTGACTGATTCTTCAGAGCAGAGTAACAGTCGCGGGTGTTGTTGAGAGTTAAAGGCACCCTCTAAGCTGCGTGGATGTCTGGCTTAAATCGCCAAGAAGCAAACTATTACCAACGTCTAACTGAGACACAGTAACGTCTCCTAAGTCGGACTACACACTTGATTACCAGTTTATCCACTAACAAAGACACTTACTTGTGGATGCACGACTTATCGATGTCCCTGTAACCCGTCTGAAGAGATCGCCACGAACTCTCCCGAAGCGAAGTCGCCAACCAGTCGCCAAGCAATCGTGCTCGCCAGGCTGGGTCTCGTGGAAGAAGTGTTATCTGCAGAGCGAGGAGTCGAGCGTCTATCCTCAGCAAAATCCCTCTCGAAATGACCTTGAGGTCTGATTTTAAGCCCCTTATAACTTCGCTCTAGCATCCAAATCTTTGTTCTCGAATTGGCCTATTCATGGACTTTGCATTCAATTGTAATTTTGTTGCATTAACAATCCGCATATCTAGCAACATAATACGTATGTACATCTCACTGCATAATTGTACACTTCCGTTTGAATAAGGATGTGCATATCCATGCATAATTCCGTGCTTCGTGTTAATTTGCTAATAATCACCCCCCATTGTCCTCTAAACTGCTGCAAGTTTAGAGGATTATAAAGCGACATACAGCCTGAAATATCAAAATTGGTGATCTCGAGCTTGATTTGGAATAAGATGTGCAAGTTTATACTGTACTGACTTTGTTTCATAAATATATTTAATGACAATCGTGTTGAGCGGGGTGCTTCTAGAAAATGAGTGTTTTATATTATAATTTCTGCCATGGACTTTAAATATTCATCTGAAAGATCGCTTAAATATACAAATGTGTAGTTGAAACCCGCCACCACTCGACAAAGCCAACTAGTAAGGGTTGTCACGTAAACAGAACATGCACATTTGTCACTAGCACAGCACACCGGTGTGTTGGAGAGCCAAGCCACAACATTTACAATCTGAGTACGACGTTTCGCCTGTAATTAAAACTAGCTTCATCAGTCGACAGCCAGATTTGGGAAGTCTCACTGTTTTGTTCCTTATATAGAAGCATAGATGTGTTGACCACGCAGCGGGGCATCTAAGATTCATATCGTCAGCTTTACCTGTGAAAATAATGACAAAACCCCGCTATACAAGTATACTACTGTTTGTATGTACATGGATCTGTACTTCTGTGTATGTCCACTCGTGTGTGGGTGTGTGTACATGGGAGTGTATATGTGTACTCGTGTATGATTATGTATTGGAACAAACAAATTGTTTTTATATTGTGTCGTACAAATCATTTAAGGGAAACGTGGTCGGAATGCGCCACCACAACAGAAAACTACAGGGATGAGACTCCCCGCTCGTGGTGCTAAATGAATGAAAACAGCGCCACTGAGCAGACAGAGCCCCGCCCCTACAGCTCGTGAGTGTGACGTAGTGAGTGTGACCAGCGGACTGCCACGATGCTGCCAGGTAAGGGTAAACTTGTGTGATGGAGATGCTTCACCTGAAACTCGCCTCCACACGTGTTCGCTATGAACATTGTAGCAATAAGGGACGATCAGTCATATTTAACATAGCAGGTCTTTATTGTTCTGCAAGTATATTAACGTTGAAACTCGTAGAAACACATGCACACTCGTGTGTGAATGCACACCGCTGTATATACAGTCGTGTTTGGATGCACAATCGTGTGTGTGTGTCTACTCGTCTGTGTTTTTTATTTAGAAATATGGTAGCAATAACGTACGATCAGTCCTGTTTAAAAACAGGTCCTTATTAATCTGCAAAAAAACTCACGTTAATACTCGTATCGAAATCTTTATTAATACGCATGCTCAAACAGTTAAACTATATTCTTAAAATCAAACACGTAAACGTCGATTTCCCCTTTGACGTCCTTTTCGCTTGAAGCCATTCGTCCATAGTTTAAAATTGTTGTGAGAAGATGACAACACATGCTACCTTCTACAATAAACAGCACACATTTAACAGCCCCGATGATCCAACGACGAGACGAGGCTATGTATCTATCGAAGTATAAAATTGTTGTCATTCTGAAATCAGTGAACTCTTCTGGAACTTAAAAGGAAGACATTCATCTGAACACATTATTGAGCATTCACAGCATCACTCTCCCTTAAAGTCCTAGAAATCACCGAAATATATATATATAAGAGACACGAATATGACTCTCCAGCCACTCCACTGCATCAAGCCATCTCTCAGGATGCAACTGTACGAGGTTGAAAGAGGAATTTCGTTTAGGACTCATAACAACATTTTACTCTTTGTTTGATGATGCCTGTGAAGTGTTGCTGACCGTGAAAATGCTTCCAACACACAGAGCAATCAATCGGTTTTGTTAAAATAATGACACTATCTTGGAGTAGTGCTGGAAATCACTGATATAATCAATTGCACCTAATACATTGATCTAACAGAGACACAAACGTGCACATTCCAGGACTTTAACAGAAGTACTCAATACTTTGATTATCCAGCCACTCCAGCAGCCATTTCTCATTATCAACCTGCATGGGGTCAAAAAAAGAATTGGCGTCAGGGCTCAGTACATCCAGCCATCTCGCAGGATCCAACTGCATGGGGTCGAAATAGGAATTGTCGTCAGGACTCAGTACATCCACTACATCCACGCATCTCTCAGGATCCACCTGCATAGGTTCGAAAGATGCATTTTTTTCAGGACTCATTGCAGCACTTTGTGTTTCACCTTTTGATTTCACTTCTCTTTCATTGCTAATCTTCTCATGTTTGTTTCGGGGTGATGACCGTGTCCTCTCCAACGGAGAACAATTGAATGGATTATCGCCCTTGTGTGTTTTCTGGTGCCTGTGAAGATCTGATTTCCGTGCAAATGCCTTCCAGCACACAGCGCAATTGAACGGCGTCTCACCCGAGTGTGTTTTCTGGTGACTATAAAGATTTGATTTACGTGAAAATGACTTCTCACACACAGAGCAAATGAACGGCTTCTCGCCCGTGTGTGTTTTTTGGTGACGGTGAAGATTTGATGAATCTGCAAATGCCTTCCCACACACAGAGCAATTGAACGGCTTCTCACCTGTGTGTGTTTTCTGGTGAGTGTGAAGAGTTGATTTCCGTGCAAATACCTTCCCGCACACAGAGCAATTGAACGGCTTCTCGCCCGTGTGTGTTTTCTGGTGAGTGTGAAGAGTTGATTTCTGTGCAAATGCCTTCCCACACACAGAGCAATTGAACGGCTTCTCGCCCGTGTGTGTTTTCTGGTGATTGCGAAGAGTTGATTTCTGTGCAAATGCCTTCCCACACACAGAGCAATTGAACGGCTTTTCGCCCGTGTGTGTGTTCTGGTGAGTGTGAAGATTTTGTTTCAGTGAAAATGCCTTCCCACAAAGAGAGCAATTGAACCGCTTCTTGCCAGTGTGTGCGTGCCGATGTGGAGAGTTTTTCTGCTCCATGTGACTGATTCTTCAGAGCAGAGTAACAGTCGCGGGTGTTGTTGAGAGTTAAAGGCACCCTCTAAGCTGCGTGGATGTCTGGCTTAAATCGCCAAGAAGCAAACTATTACCAACGTCTAACTGAGACACAGTAACGTCTCCTAAGTCGGACTTCACACTTGATTACCAGTTTATCCACTAACAAAGACACTTACTTGTGGATGCACGGCTTATCGATGTCCCTGTAACCAGTCTGAAGAGATCGCCACGAACTCTCCCGAAGCAAAGTCCCCAACCAGTCGCCAAGCAATCGTGCTCGCCAGGCTGGGTCTCGTGGAAGAAGGGTTATCTGCAGAGCGGGGAGTCGAGCGTCTATCCTCAGCAAAATCCCTCTCGAAATAACCCTGAGGTCTGATTTTAAGCCCCTTATAACTTCGCTCTAGCATCCAAATCCTTTGTTCTAGACTTGGCCTATTATGGACTTTGCATTCAATTGTTAATTTTTACATTAACAATCCGCATATCTAGCAACATAATACGTATGTACATCTCACTGCATAATTGTACACTTCCGTTTGAATAAGGATGTGCATCTCCATGCATAATTCCGTGCTTCGTGTTAATTTGCTAATATTCACCCCCAATGTCCTCTAAACTGCTGCAAGTTTAGAGGATTATAAAGCGACATACAGCTTGAAGTATCAAAATTGGTGATCTCGAGCTTGATTTGGAATAAGATGTGCAAGTTTATACTGTACTGACTTTGTTTAATAAATATATTTAAGGACAATCGTGTTGAGCGGGGTGCTTCTAGAAACGAGTGTTTTATTTATATTATAATTTCTGCCATGAACTTTTAATAATCATCTGAATGGTTTAGCTTGTAAGCGTGGTTTATTATCATGTCCATATTAAAGGTTTTTTTTTGTGTGGGTGTGTGTACATGGGAGTGTATATGTGTACTCGTGTATGATTATGTATTGGAACAAACAAATTGTTTTTATATTGTGTCGTACAAATCATTTAAGGGAAACGTGGTCGGAATGCGCCACCACAACAGAAAACTACAGGGATGAGACTCCCCGCTCGTGGTGCTAAATGAATGAAAACAGCGCCACTGAGCAGACAGAGCCCCGCCCCTACAGCTCGTGAGTGTGACGTAGTGAGTGTGACCAGCGGACTGCCACGATGCTGCCAGGTAAGGGTAAACTTGTGTGATGGAGATGCTTCACCTGAAACTCGCCTCCACACGTGTTCGCTATGAACATTGTAGCAATAAGGGACGATCAGTCATCTTTAACATAGCAGGTCTTTATTGTTCTGCAAGTATATTAACGTTGAAACTCGTAGAAACACATGCACACTCGTGTGTGAATGCACACCGCTGTATATACAGTCGTGTTTGGATGCACACTCGTGTGTGTATGTCTACTCGTCCGTGTTTTTTTTAAAGGAAAATATGGTAGCAATAACGTACGATCATTCATCTTTAAAAACAAAATCGGGTCTTTATTAATATGCAAGAAAACTCACGTTAATACTCGTATCGAAATCTTTATTAATACGCAGGCTCAAACAGGAAAGGAACTAGGCAAATTATTTCCCAATAGAAATTCAACAGTTAAAAGATATTCTTAAAATCAAACACGTAAACGTCGATTTCCCCTTTGACGTCCTTTTCCACTGAAGCCATTCGTCCAGAAGTCCAAGCCATCAAACACAGGAACAACGAACGTGCAATCCACGCACACTCTGAAACCTATTATTTGAAGTTAATTAATTTATTACACAATGATGAAAATTAAAGAACATGTTTAAAATATTGAGCAAAGTTGTGGTCACAGACTTTCTCCAACTTTAGCTCAAAAGACCACTTAACCACGAGAGTAAAATCAGGAATTGAACCACCTCACAACCACTGCACATCACACCACATCAACAAGTAATCCGATCGGACGACAAAGCACCACCTTAACGTGACGAAGTCTAGAATAAACCTCAACACTCAAGACACGGAATTCAACATAAACACCATGACAAAATGAATAACAGGAATGGGCAAATCCTAAAACAAGACGGCACACCCAGATCAGTAGCTGTGAGAAGATGACAACACATGGCAACTTCTACCATAAACACCAAACATTTAACAGAGCTGATGATCCAACTACGAGACGAAGCAATGTATCTATCGAAGTATAAAATTGTTGTCATCCTGAAATAAGTGAACACTTCTGGAACTTATCAGGAACACTTGTATCTGAACACATTGTAATACATTGATACACAAACATGCACATTCCAAGACTTCAACAGTTAACAGAAGTACTCCATACTTTGATTATCCAGCCACTCCAGCAGCCATTTCTCATTATCAACCTGCATGGGGTCGAAATAGGAATTGTCGTAAGGGCTCAGTACATCCAGCCATCTCGCAGGATCCAACTGCATGGGGTCGAAAGAGGAATTGTCGTCAGGACTCATTACATCCACTACATCCACGCATCTCTCAGGATCCACCTGCATAGGTTCGAAAGATGCATTATTTCAGGACTCATTGCAGCACTTTGTATTTCAACTTTTGATTTCACTTCCTATCATTGCGGATCTTCTCATGGCTTGTTTCGGGTTGATGACCGTGTCATTTCCAACGGAGAACACTTGAAATGGCTTCTCGCCCGTGTGTGTTTTCTGGTGACTGTGAAGATTTGATTTCCATGCAAATGCCTTACCACACACAGAGCAATTGAACGGCTTCTCGCCCGTGTGTGTTTTCTGGTGACTGTGAAGATGTGATTCTGTGCAAATGTCTTCTCACACACAGAGCAATTGAATGGCTTATCGCCCGTGTGTGTTTTCTGGTGACTGTGAAGATGTGATTTCTGTACAAATGCCTTCTCACACACAGCGCAATTGAACGGCTTCTCGCCCTTGTGTGTTTTTTGGTGACGGTGAAGATTTGATGAATCTGCAAATGCCTTCCCACACACAGAACAATTGAACGGCTTCTCGCCCGTGTGTTTTTTGGTGAATGTGAAGTTCTGCTTTACGGGCAAATGCCTTCTCACACACAGAGCACTTGAATGGCTTCTTACCCGAGTGTGTTTTCTGGTGCCTGTGAAGAGCTGACTTCCATGCAAATTCCTTCCCACAAAGAGAACACTTGAATGGATTCTCGCTCGAGTGTTTTTTGGTGACTGTGAAGATTTGATTTCGTGAAAATGCCTTACCACACACCGAGCAATTGAATGGCTTCTCGCCCGTGTGTGCGTGGCGCTGTGGAGAGTTTATCTGCTCCATGTGACTGATTCTTCAGAGCAGAGTAACAGTCGCGGGTGTTGTTGAGAGTTAAAGGCACCCTCTAAGCTGCGTGGATGTCTGGCTGAAATCGCCAAAAGAACTCTCACTAACGTCTAACCGCGACACAGGAAGTCGGACTACACACGCGATTACCAGTTTATCCACTAACAAAGAAACTTACTTGTTGATGCACGGCGTATCGATGTCCCTGTAACCCGTCTGAAGATATCGCCACGAATCTCTCTCCCGAGCGAGTCGCCACCAGTCGCCAAGCAATCGTGCTCGCCAGGCTGGGTCTCGGTGGAAGAAGTGTTATCTGCAGAGCGAGAGTCGAAGCGTCTATCCTCAGCAAATCCCTCTCGAATGATCTTGAGGTCTGATTTTTAAGCCCCTTTAAACTTCGCTCTAGCATCCAAATCTTTGTTTTCGAATTGGTCTTCATGGACTTTGCATTCAATTGTAATTTGTGCATTAACAATCCGCATATCTAGCAACATATAACGTATGTACATATCACTGCATAATTGTACACTTCCGTTGAATAAGGAATGTGCATATCCATGCATAATTCCGTGCTTCGATGTTAATTTTGCTAATATTCACCCCCCAATTGTCCTCTAAACTGCTGCAAGTTTAGAGGATTATAAAGCACATACAGCCTGAAATATCAAAATTGGTGATCTCGAGCTTGATTTGGAA
>NW_026892438.1:0-2665 GCF_015708825.2 Lethenteron reissneri | reverse complement strand
GTGCTGCGGCGTGCACTGCGTGCGCGCGTGCGCGTGTGTGCACGTGCGTGCACATGTGTGCGTGCGTGCACGTGTGTGTGTGCGCGTGCGTGCGCGTGCAAACGCGTGCAGTGTGTGCACGTGGGTGCACGTGCGTGCACGTGCGTGCGTGCACGGGCGTGCACGTCTGTGCACGTGCGTGGCGTGCGTGCGTTGTGCGCGCGCGTGCACGTGCGTGCGCGTGCGTGCGCGTGCGTGCACGTGCGTGCGGTGCGTGCGCGTGCGTGCACGTGTGTGCACGCGTGCACGTGGGTGCAGTGTGTGCGCGTGGGTGCACGTGCGTGCACGTGTCGTGCACGGCGTGCGCGTGCGTGCGCGTGCGGCGTGCGCGTGCGTGCGCGTGTGTGCGCGTGCGTGCGTGCACGTGCGTGCACGTGGGTGCACGTGCGTGCACGTGTGTGCACGTGCCTGCACGTGAGTGCGCGTGGGTGCGCGTGCGTGCACGTGGGTGGCGTGCGTGCGCGTGCGTTGCGCGTGCGTGCACGTGCGGCAGTGGTGCACACGCGTGCACGTGTGTGCACGTGTGTGCACGTGCGTGCACGTGCGTGCACGTGTGTGCACACGCGTGGACGTGTGCACGTCTGTGCACGTGCGTGCACGTGCCTGCACGTGGGTGCACGTGCGTGCACGTGCGTGCACGGTGGGTGCACGTGAGTGCACGTGTGTGCAGTGTATGCACGTGCGTCCACGTGCGTGCACGTGCGTGCACGTGTGTGCACGCGCGTGCACGTGTGTGCGTGCGCGTGCGTGCACACGCCACGTGTGTGTGCACGTCTGTGCACGTGCGTCGCGTGCGTGTGCGTACGCGTGCGTGCACACGCGTGCACGTGTGTGCACGTCTGTGCACGTGCGTGCGCGTGCGTGCGCGTGCGCGCGCGTGCACTGCCTGCACGTGCGTGCACGTGGTGCACGCACGTGCACAGACGTGCACGCACGTGCACGCACGCACGTGCACGCACGTGCACGCGCGTGCGTGCGCGTGCGCGCGCGTGCACGCGCGTGCGCGTGCGTGCGCGTGTGCACATGTGTGCGTGCGCGTGCACGTGGGTGCGTGCGCGTGCGTGCGCGTGCGGTGCGTGCGCGTGGTGCAAACGCGTGCACGTGTGTGCACGCGTGTGCAGTGGTGCACGTGCGTGCACGTGCGTGCGTGCACGTGCGTGCAACGCGTGCACGTGTGTGCACGCGTGTGCACGTGGGTGCACGTGCGTGCACGTGCGTGCGTGCACGTGCGTGCACGTCTGTGCACGTGCGTGCGCGTGCGTGCGTGTGCGCGCGCGTGCGCGTGCGTGCGCGTGTTGTGCGCGTGCGTGCGCGTGTGTGCGGTGTGGCGTGCGCGTGCGTGCCGTGCGTGCCGTGGGTGCACGTGCGTGCACGTGTGTGCACGTGCCTGCACGTGCGTGCACGTGGGTGCGCGTGCGTGCACGTGGGTGCGCTGCGTGCACGTGCGTGCGCATGCGTGCGGTGCGTGCGTCGCGTGCGTGCACGTGCGTGCGCGTGCACGTGTGTGCACACGCGTGCACGTGTGTGCACGTGCGTGCACGTGCGTGCACGTGTGTGCACGCGCGTGCACGTGTGCACGTCGTGCACGTCTGTGCACGTGCGTGCACGTGTGCACGTGGGTGCACGTGCGTGCACTGCGTGCACGTGGTGCACGTGAGTGCACGTGTGGTGCACGTGTGTGCACGTGCGGTCCACGTGCGTGCACGTGCGTGCACGTGTGTGCACGCGCGTGCACGTGTTGTGCGCGTGTGTGCACGTGCGTCACATGTGTGCGTGCGCGTGCACGTGTGCGTGCGCGTGCGTGCGTGCACGTGAGTGCACGTGTGTGCCGTGTGTGCACGTGCGTCCACGTGCGTGCACGTGCGGCACGTGTGTGCACGCGCGTGCACGTGCTTGCGTGCACGTGCGTGCACACGCGTGCACGTGTGTGCACGTCTGTGCACGCACGCGCACGCACGCGCACGCACGTGCACGCACGTGCACCCACGCGCACACACGTGCACCCACGTGCACACGTGCACACACGCGTGCACACACGTGCACGCACGTGCACGCACGTGCACCCACGTGCACGCACGTGCAGGCACGTGCATGCACGCGCACGTGCGTGCACGTGCGTGCACGTGCGTGCGCGTGCGCGTGCGTGCACGTGTGTGCACGCGTGTGTGCAGTGTGCACGTGGGTGCACGTGCGTGCGCGTGCGTGCGCGTGCGTGCGCGTGCGTGCGCGTGTGTGCACGTGTGTGCACGTGTGCACGTGGTGCACGTGGGTGCACGTGCGTGCACGTGCGTGCACGTGCGTGGCGCGTGCGCGCGCGTGCGCGCGGGTGCACGTGCGTGCACGTGCGTGCACGTGGGTGCACGTGCGTGCACGTGGGTGCACGTGCGTGCACGTGCGTGCACGTGCGTGCACGTGCGTGCGCGTGCGTGCGTGCTCGTACGTGCACGTGCGTGCGTGCACGTGCATGCACGTGCGTGCCCGTGCGTGCACGTGCGTGCACACGCGTGCACGTGTGTGCACGTCTGTGCACGTGCGTGCGCGTGCGTGCGTGCACGGGATGCACGTGCGTGCCGTGCGTGCACGTGCGTGCACGTGCGTGCACGTGTGTGCACGCACGTGCACGTGT
>NW_026892437.1:0-2678 GCF_015708825.2 Lethenteron reissneri | reverse complement strand
CCAAACCTACCACTACCACTACCTACCCCCATCACTACCCCCATCACTACCCCAACCCACTACCACAACCCTACCACTATCACTACCACTACCCCCATCACTACCCCAACCACTATCACTACCTAACCCACATCACTACCCCCATCACTACCCCAACCACTACCACAACCCTACCACTATCACTACCACTACCCCCATCACTACCCCCATCACTACCCCAACCACTACCACAACCCTACCACTACCCCTACCACTATCACTACCTAACCCACATCACTACCCCCATCACTACCCCAACCACTACCACAACCCTACCACTATCACTACCTAACCCCCATCACTACCACTACCCCAACCACTATCACTACCTAACCCCCATCACTACCCCAACCCTATTACTACCCCCACCACTACCCCCACCACTACCTCAACCACTGCCACTACCCCTGCTACTACACCCTGCCCCGACCCACCCAGCTACGACCAGACCTAGCACAGTGTGCAGGCCTTCATCCAGCAGTGAACAGACCATGGCTGCTGATGAGGATGACAGATGGGGAAGGCCTTCATCCAGCAGTGAACAGACCATGGCTGCTGATGAGAATGACAGGGAAAGCCTTCATCCAGCAGTGAACAGACCATGGTTGCTGATGATGACAGATGGTGAGGCCTTCATCCAGCAGTGAACAGACCATGGCTGCTGATGATGATGACAGATGGGGAGACCTCCATCCAGCGATGAATAGACCATGGCTGCCGATGCTGATGATCATGTGCAGCGTGCGGTGCCGTCGGCGGCCGGGGTTGGAGGTTCACAAAGGGACGCGGAGTCAGATGCGGTCGCCTGAATTGTTTATTTATTTAGCCGCGCAGGGTACCTGTGCGAAACGACGAATCGTTGAAGTCAACGGGTGATTCGTCATCGCTTGGGGGCGGTGCGTTCGCAAGGTAATAGGCCACGCTGAAGATACAGATACTCCTTGTACTTACGAACATTCGACTTAGGAACTTTCAGAGATACGAACAAAACCTGTCCGTCGTATGTCCAGTTGCCCGTTCCGACCGAGTTTCGGGTGGTTTTTCACTGGCACATCTGAGCCGAGCCAACATGAGGCCAGCACGGTACGGGTGGTTTTACACTGGCACATCTGAGCCGCGCCAGCTCGAGGCCACGACGGTACGGGTGGTTTTCCACTGACACATCTGAGCCAAGCCAACTTGAGGCAAGCACGGTACGGGTGGTTTTCCACTGGCACATCTGAGCCAAGCCAGCTCGAGGCAAGCACGGTACGGGTGGTTTTCCACTGGCACATCTGAGCCAAGCCAGCTCGAGGCAAGCACGGTACGGGTGGTTTTCCACTGGCACATCTGAGCCAAGCCAACTTGAGGCAAGCACGGTACGGGTGGTTTTCCACTGGCACATCTGAGCCAAGCCAGCTCGAGGCAAGCACGGAACGAGTGGTTTTCCACTGGCACATCTGAGCCAAGCCAGCTCGAGGCAAGCACGGTACGGGTGGTTTTCCACTGGCACATCTGAGCCAAGCCAGCTCGAGGCCAGCACGGTACGGGTGGTTTTCCACTGGCACATCTGAGCCAAGCCAGCTCGAGGCAAGCACGGAACGAGTGGTTTTCCACTGGCACATCTGAGCCAAGCCAGCTCGAGGCCAGCACGGTACGGTGCTGGCGTCGTCGCGCGCGTGACTCTCCGCGGCTCGGTTCCCGCAGTGAAAAAGAGCAACCTGGACCGTGCCGAGGGCTGGCTCGGCACGGCTCAGATGTGCGCCAGTCGAAAAAAATAAACGACACACACTAGAGGCGTTAGATTTGATGTGAGGAGCTCCCAGATGAAGCAGCAATTCTGAGATCATTGCACAGGGGTCCTATGGAGCTGCCGAGGGCCCCCGACATCTCCGAACACCCCCACAACCCCCCCCCACCCCCCCCACAACTCCCGCAGAGCCGCTGGGAGCCGCTCATTTGCGATGGGCCTTGATGAAGTTGATGAGGCCGTTGGTGGAAGAGTCGTGACCCGTGGCCGGCTGGGCCGTCGTGAGCTCCGGCTCGATCACCTTGGCCAGCTGCTTCCCCAGCTCCACCCTGTGGGGAGGGGGGGGGTGGTGTAGCGGTTAGCGCTGCGCTACGAACCCGGCGATCCGGGATTCGGACCGGTGACGATTATCTGAACCGGTATTCTGGGTACGTGTCTGTGTGCTCGATTCCTGCTCAAGGCCAACACCAGTGACGATTATCTGAACCGGTCCTGGGCCTCCCCTAGGTCAACTCAGCCTCTAAATGAGTACACAGACAGACGTACGAACTCACCCCCACTGATCGAAGCTGTTGATGTCCCAGATGATGCCTTGAACAAAGATCTTGTGCTCATACATGGCTGAGGAACAGTGAGAAAGCATCATCATGATTATCGTCATCATCATCGTTGTCGTCGTCATCTTCGTCATCATCATTGTCATCATCATCATTGTCGTCATCATCATCATCGTTGTCGTCATCATTATCATTGTCATAATCATCATCATCGTCGTCATCATCCTTATTGTCATCATCATCATTGTCATCATCATCGTTGTCGTCATCATTATCATTGTCATAATCATCATCATCGTCGTCATCATCCTTATTGTCATCATCATCATCATTGTCATCATCATTGTTGTCGT
>NW_026892436.1:0-2736 GCF_015708825.2 Lethenteron reissneri | reverse complement strand
ACTTTGTCCAGATCTTTCAAGGATTTGCGAGCTCCTCACACAATCCAGCCTGGTTAAACCCAGGATGGATCATGGGCAGGCCAGCCTAAATGTTTCTTATCGGCGAAGATGTTCTATTAGGGGGGGTACACATTTCGCAAGCGTAGAGAAGGCAGGTCATGACCGTGGTTGAGAAGCCCCAAAACTTTGTGTGGAGCGACAGACCAGGTAGCTTCCACACAGCGTTACGCAGCCGATGAAAACTCTCCACTACCTCCACAACTGCCCCATCAGTAAAGGAGAGTTGAGGGGGTGGAGTGTTTGATAACACAAAATATCCAGGCAGACGCTTAGTTTTGGTGGGGCTGATGGTAAGGCCCCACCTCTTAGTGGCACGCTCCAGGTTCAGCAGCAGCGCCTCCAACTCATCCTCTGAGTGAGCAGCAATGACCAGATCATCAGCATACATAACGTGGTTGACCAATAGGGAGCCATCCCTTGACTACACACAATCATCGATCAACCTCCCATTGTACCTGTACCAGATGGAGATTCCTCCAGTACAGCCATCGAAGGCTTCACAAACTACGTGGTTGAAATAGATGTTAAATTACGTGGAAGCCAGAGGACATCCCTGTCGGCACCCCAAGGTGAACAGGGAATGGTTCTGACTCCCGGCCACGTAGTTTTACCCGGGCCTGCTCACCATCATGAAGGTTCTTAATGAGCGTGCGCAAAGGGTCAGGGACTCCGAAAACACGAAGAACAACCCAGAGTCCAGGCCTACTGATGGTATCATAGGCCTTGACCAGGTCAATAAAGCAGAGATGTAGGTCTTGTGGGAATTCCCTACACCTCTGTTCACACCACCACCGCCATTACCAACACCGCCACCAGCAATACCCCAAGACATCTCATAATCTTCCTGCTGCCGCTGCAGCTGCTGCCGCTGCAGCCAGTGACAATGTGGTGATGGTGCCGGGGAGCAGTGATGATGGTTGCGGTGTTGGTGGGAGTGGTGTTCGTATACTTGATGGTTGTGGTTTTTGTGGTGGTTGCTAGGGAGACGGTGTTAGGCTGCATGTATGAGTGGTATTGATGGTTGCAGTGGTGGTGGTTGTGATCGTTGTACTCGTGATGGTGGTGGTTGTGATGGTAGTAGTTGTGGTAGGGGTGATTGTAATTGTGGTGGTTGTGGTTGTATTGATTATGGTGGTGGTGGTAGTTGTGGTAGTTATGGTGGTTCTGGCGGTTACTAGGGAGACGGTGTTTGGCCGCATGTGGGAGTTCTCTGCGGACGGTGAGCGGAGCGACACGGCCTACACCGCGGAGTCTCTGGACCGCCACACGGATACCACCTACCTGCACGAGCCCGCCAGGTACCCACCAAGACACCACCTACCTGCACGAGCCCGCCAGGTACCCACCAAGACACCACCTACCTGCACGAGCCCGCCAGGTACCCACCAAGACACCACCTACCTGCACGAGCCCGCCAGGTACCCACCAAGACACCACCTACCTGCACGAGCCCGCCAGGTACCCACCAAGTCACCACCTACCACCTGCACGAGCCCCCCAGGTACCCACCAAGACACCACCTACCTGCACGAGCCCCCCAGGTACCCACCAAGACACCACCTACCACCTGCACGAGCCCCCCAGGTACCCACCAAGACACCACCTACCTGCACGAGCCCCCCAGGTACCCACCAAGACACCACCTACCTGCACGAGCCCGCCAGGTACTCACCAAGACACCACCTACCTGCACGAGCCCCCCAGGTACCCACCAAGTCACCACCTACCTGCACGAGCCCCCCAGGTACCCACCAAGTCACCACCTACCTGCACGAGCCCGCCAGGTACCCACCAAGTCACCACCTACCTGCACGAGCCCCCCAGGTACCCACCAAGTCACCACCTACCTGCACGAGCCCGCCAGGTACCCACCAAGTCACCACCTACCACCTGCACGAGCCCCCCAGGTACCCACCAAGACACCACCTACCACCTGCACGAGCCCCCCAGGTACTCACCAAGACACCACCTACCTGCACGAGCCCGCCAGGTACTCACCAAGACACCACCTACCTGCACGAGCCCGCCAGGTACCCACCAAGACACCACCTACCTGCACGAGCCCGCCAGGTACTCACCAAGACACCACCTACCTGCACGAGCCCCCCAGGTACCCACCAAGACACCACCTACCTGCACGAGCCCCCCAGGTACCCACCAAGACACCACCTACCCTGCACGAGCCCCCCAGGTACCCACCAAGACACCACCTACCTGCACGAGCCCCCCAGGTACCCACCAAGACACCACCTACCTGCACGAGCCCCCCAGGTACCCACCAAGACACCACCTACCTGCACGAGCCCCCCAGGTACTCACCAAGACACCACCTACCTGCACGAGCCCCCCAGGTACTCACCAAGACACCACCTACCACCTGCACGAGCCCCCCAGGTACTCACCAAGACACCACCTACCTGCACGAGCCCCCCCAGGTACCCACCAAGACACCACCTACCTGCACGAGCCCCCCAGGTACCCACCAAGACACCACCTACCTGCACGAGCCCCCAGGTACTCACCAAGACACCACCTACCTGCACGAGCCCCCCAGGTACTCACCAAGACACCAACCTACTGCACGAGCCCCCCATGTACCCACCAAGACACCACCTACCTGCACGAGCCCCCCAGGTACCCACAAAGACACCACCTACCTGGCACGAGCCCCCCAGG
>NW_026892435.1:0-2759 GCF_015708825.2 Lethenteron reissneri | reverse complement strand
TGAGAGCAATCCGGCCAATTCTACCGTTTGATGGGTCTATGTGTAAAAATTTGACTTTTTTGGTGCACGAGCAAATCTGCTGGAAAGCGTGTGGAAGGTTTCGTGACGTTCGTACGATATTTGGCGACACAAAAATGAGCGATTTCCAGCTCCAGGGAATTCGGAGCGAGAGAAACGAGGCCCCGTAACGCACATGAGAGCAATCCCGGCCAATTTCTACCGTTTGATGGGGTCTATGTGTAAAAATTTTGACTTTTTTTGGTGCACGAGCAAATCTGCTGGAAAGCGTGTGGAAGTTTCGTGACGTTCGGACGATATTTGGCGACACTAAATGAGCGTTTTGCCAGCTCCAGGGAATTCGGAGCGAGAGAAACGAGGCCCCGTAACGCACATGAGAGCAATCCCGGCCAATTTCTACCGTTTGATGGGGTCTATGTGTAAAAATTTTGACTTTTTTTGGTGCACGAGCAAATCTGCTGGAAAGCGTGTGGAAGTTTCGTGACGTTCGGACGATATTTGGCGACACTAAAATGAGCGTTTGCCAGCTCCAGGGAATTCGGAGCGAGAGAAACGAGGCCCCGTAACGCACATGAGAGCAATCCCGGCCAATTTCTACCGTTTGATGGGGTCTATGTGTAAAATTTTGACTTTTTTTGGTGCACGAGCAAATCTGCTGGAAAGCGTGGAAGTTTCGTGACGTTCGGACGATATTTGGCGACACTAAAATGAGCGTTTTGCCAGCTCCAGGGAATTCGGAGCGAGAGAAACGAGGCCCCGTAACGCACATGAGAGCAATCCCGGCCAATTTCTACCGTTTGATGGGGTCTATGTGTAAAAATTTTGACTTTTTTTGGTGCACGAGCAAATCTGCTGGAAAGCGTGGGAAGTTTCGTGACGTTCGGACGATATTTGGCGACACTAAAATGAGCGTTTTGCCAGCTCCAGGGAATTCGGAGCGAGAGAAACGAGGCCCCGTAACGCACATGAGAGCAATCCCGGCCAATTTCTACCGTTTGATGGGGTCTATGTGTAAAAATTTTGACTTTTTTTGGTGCACGAGCAAATCTGCTGGAAAGCGTGTGGAAGTTCGTGACGTTCGGACGATATTTGGCGACACTAAAATGAGCGTTTCCAGCTCCAGGGAATTCGGAGCGAGAGAAACGAGGCCCCGTAACGCACATGAGAGCAATCCCGGCCAATTTCTACCGTTTGATGGGGTCTATGTGTAAAAATTTTGACTTTTTTTGGTGCACGAGCAAATCTGCTGGAAAGCGTGTGGAAGTTCGTGACGTTCGTACGATATTTGGCGACACTAAAATGAGCGTTTCCAGCTCCAGGGAATTCGGAGCGAGAGAAACGAGGCCCCGTAACGCACATGAGAGCAATCCCGGCCAATTTCTACCGTTTGATGGGGTCTATGTGTAAAAATTTTGACTTTTTTTGGTGCACGAGCAAATCTGCTGGAAAGCGTGTGGAAGTTTCGTGACGTTCGGACGATATTTGGCGACACTAAATGAGCGTTTTGCCAGCTCCAGGGAATTCGGAGCGAGAGAAACGAGGCCCCGTAACGCACATGAGAGCAATCCCGGCCAATTTCTACCGTTTGATGGGGTCTATGTGTAAAATTTTGACTTTTTTTGGTGCACGAGCAAATCTGCTGGAAAGCGTGTGGAAGTTTCGTGACGTTCGGACGATATTTGGCGACACTAAAATGCGTTTCCAGCTCCAGGGAATTCGGAGCGAGAGAAACGAGGCCCCGTAACGCACATGAGAGCAATCCCGGCCAATTTCTACCGTTTGATGGGGTCTATGTGTAAAAATTTTGACTTTTTTTGGTGCACGAGCAAATCTGCTGGAAAGCGTGTGGAAGTTCGTGACGTTCGTACGATATTTGGCGACACTAAAATGAGCGTTTCCAGCTCCAGGGAATTCGGAGCGAGAGAAACGAGGCCCCGTAACGCACATGAGAGCAATCCCGGCCAATTTCTACCGTTTGATGGGGTCTATGTGTAAAAATTTTGACTTTTTTTGGTGCACGAGCAAATCTGCTGGAAAGCGTGTGGAAGTTTCGTGACGTTCGGACGATATTTGGCGACACTAAATGAGCGTTTTGCCAGCTCCAGGGAATTCGGAGCGAGAGAAACGAGGCCCCGTAACGCACATGAGAGCAATCCCGGCCAATTTCTACCGTTTGATGGGGTCTATGTGTAAAAATTTTGACTTTTTTTGGTGCACGAGCAAATCTGCTGGAAAGCGTGTGGGTTTCGTGACGTTCGTACGATATTTGGCGACACTAAAAGCGTTTCCAGCTCCAGGGAATTCGGAGCGAGAGAAACGAGGCCCCGTAACGCACATGAGAGCAATCCCGGCCAATTTCTACCGTTTGATGGGGTCTATGTGTAAAAATTTTGACTTTTTTTGGTGCACGAGCAAATCTGCTGGAAAGCGTGTGGAAGTTTCGTGACGTTCGGACGATATTTGGCGACACTAAAATGAGCGTTTTGCCAGCTCCAGGGAATTCGGAGCGAGAGAAACGAGGCCCCGTAACGCACATGAGAGCAATCCCGGCCAATTTCTACCGTTTGATGGGGTCTATGTGTAAAAATTTGACTTTTTTTGGTGCACGAGCAAATCTGCTGGAAAAGCGTGTGGAAGTTTCGTGACGTTCGGACGATATTTGGCGACACTAAAATGCGATTTCCAGCTCCAGGGAATTCGGAGCGAGAGAAACGAGGCCCCGTAACGCACATGAGAGCAAT
>NW_026892434.1:0-2772 GCF_015708825.2 Lethenteron reissneri | reverse complement strand
CCACCACCTCCACCACCACCTCCCACCCCCCACCACCACCACCACCACCACCTCCACCACACCTCCACCTCCACCACCACCTCCACCTCCACCACTCCACCACCACCTTCACCACCACCTCCACCACCTCCACCACCACCTTCCACCTCCACCACCACCAGCGGCAGCGGCAGAGGTCGCGGGACGAGGCCACGCGCCGAGGCGGCTTCTCGCGAGGTCGTCCCCCCGCTGGTGACGAGGAGAGCCGCTGGGCTGGACACAAGTCCAATGGCGCGACTTTTCCCGCCTGTCGAGGTTCTTTCAGGCCACAGGGTGATTGGCCAATGTGTTGAGTTTGTCGTCTTGAATTGCGTTCGTGCGTCGCTGCCAACGCAGCTTCACCCAATAATCTGCAGCCCCAGAGACTCGCCCACGAGAGGGCGCCGCGTCTCCGCCGTGCATCGCAGTGGCGGCAGCAGCAGCAGCAGCGCCAGGTTCCTGCCACTGCGCTACACGGTCCTGTGCTGAAGCAGGCCCATAGATCTACTCTCATCACCCAGGAATGTCTGTCCTTAACGCTCGTGACGTCACTCCACATCCACCAGCCCCCCTCATTAATATTCATGAGCAGGTGACGTCCTCCACATGACTGCTGATGAGACACTGAGAGACGAAGCCTGTTTCAGGGTGCTGTTTGCGCTGAGTTAATGTTGATGATGAGATGCACTCTGAGAAGGTTCGCTTTGTGTGCGTGGAGAAGTGGCGATGTGGAGGCTGTACAGCCCGCTTGTCTTGTTCCTTGCGTTGCAGCAGCAACAGCAGCAGCTGTAGTTGTGCGTTCGTCCACTAGAGGGCATCACGTGCCTTGTGGAGAACCTGCAGTGCCCCTACATCCTATAGCCCTGACCCTATAGCCCTGTCCCTAACCTATTACTGTTGTTGTCCTTCCCCGGCACTTCGGATTAGCACGGTTGGCTATGTACGGTGCGAAAGAAGTTCAGCATACATCATGTTCATCTCAGGCTGCCTTCAATAGCTGCCCCCAGACATGAGTTATCATTTGTGGTCAAGTGGCTTCTGAAATATAAGCTAATACCTCATTGGATGTTGCCTGATAAGATAACAAAAATTGCTTAGTAACTTTTTTACTGATTTGTTTACTTTTCCTATACCTTGCACTCCGATCGTATTTTTCGGATTTTTTGTTGCTGTAACGTTCAAACCCGCCCCTACTTTATAGCTCATCAGATTCCTCCAGTATGATCACAAATTCAAATTTTGATTCTCATTTACATATCTAGGGCAGCTCGTGTTGGTAGTGAGCCCCGATGAAGGCCAGCAAGGCGCTCGAAGGGGACGGAGTGGTCACAACCGTGTCTGGTCCTCAGACCCACCCACCAATCACTCAATCATTCAAATACGCAATTACCCACGGACATATTCACCCACTCACTAAATTACCCACCTCAACCACTCACTCAACGACTCACCCACCCACTCACTCACCCACTCAAGTACTCACTCAGTCACCTACTCACCCACTCATTCAATGATTCACCGACTCTTTCACTCGCTCACCCACCCACTCACCCATCCACTCACCCACCCACTCACCATCCACTCACCCACTACTATCTTACCCACCACCTACTAACTCACTCACCCGCTGACCCACCCACGCACCCACTCGCCCATTTACTAACCCACCCATCCGCCTCACCCACCACCACGAACCCACTCACCCACCAATCACCTCCCCACTCACCCACCACTCATTCACCCACTCATTAACCCACTCACCCATCCAACCACTCACTCAAATATCCACTAATTAACCCATTCACCATCCAACCACTCAATTATACACTCACACACAGACTCCAGAACTCACCCATTCACCCAATCACTCATTAAAAATTCCACTCACCCACGTTCTCGTTCCCAACTCGCTCAATTACCCACTGACCCACCCAAGCACGAAATCATGTATCCACCTCCTTATTCATTGAATTACTCATTCAACCACTCATTCATTCAAACTAACTCACTGACCCGCCCACTCACTCATCAACCCACCTAATCATTTACCAACTTAACACCCACTGACTCATTAACACATTCAACATCCACCAATCTACACACTGAATTACCCACTATCCACCTACCACACACCACCCACTCACCCACCCACTCACCCTCCACCCACTCACCCACTCACTCTCCCACTCACTTTCCCACTCACTCTCCCACCCACCCACCCACCCACTCATTCAACCACTAATTTACCCACCCCACTCACCCACCCACCCACTCACCCACCCACCCACTCTCACTCACCCACTCACGCACTCCTCACCCACCCACTCACCAATCACTCAATCATTCAAATACCAAATTACCCCACGTACGTATTCACCCACTAATTCAATTACCCACTCAACTACTCACCCACCCACTCACCCCACTTCACAGTACTCACTCGGTCACCTACTCACCCACTAATTCAATGATTTCACCGACTCATTCACTCGCTCACCCACCCACTCACCCATCCATTCACCCCACCTACTAACTTACCCACCCTACTAACTCACACCCACCGCGTATCCACCCACTCACCACCACTCGCCCACTTACTAACTCAACCCATCCACTCACCCCACCCGACCACATCGCACGCACCCACTCACCCACCCACACCAATCACCGTCCCCATTCACCCACCACTCATTCACCCACTCATTTACCCACTCACCACCAACCACTCACTCAAATATCCACTAATTTACCCAT
>NW_026892433.1:0-2774 GCF_015708825.2 Lethenteron reissneri | reverse complement strand
ACAATAACAACAAATACAAATAACATCATAACAACAATAATAGCAACAACAATAACAACAACAATGATAGATGGCGACACGGCGGGGTTTCTGAGTAATCGACACGGAAGACCCAAAACGGTAATTAAAAAAAACTGCTAAATTTTCAATTTGTGTGCAACCATCAATGGCAATGCTTTCACCACGAACATTCTTTACATCGTTGCCAAATATTGAAAATAAAATAAAAACCTCATCACAATGCGTATCTATCTCGTCATTTTATTCTTACATACCAAAGCAGATAACGTTCAGCGCGGTGACAGATGTCTTAATTTCCGTTGCAGGCGAAGGAGTCACATACTCGCTAATGATGATAACCATAAAACCAATGTAGATTCCCTGCTATGTTTCAATCGAAGAGCAGCATTTTACTGGTAGGAACATCCTGGTTACACCAGCCCACAGGGGATTATTGTGTCCGTCCGTCCGTCGTGCAGGGAAGGGCTGGGGGGGAGGGAGGGACTGGGGGGGAAGGGAGGGTGGGGAGGGTGGGGCTGGGTGGGGAGGGTGGGGCTGGGTGGGGGGTGGGAGGGGTGGGGCTGGGTGGGGAGGGGCTGGTCACCCCGTGGTGCCCTTATAAAACTCAACGTTTAACCTACTCACGCCGGCTTGTGCCCGCCCTCGCAGTCGGTCATATTTGCGGAATACACCACGCCGCCGTTGACCCTGGCCATTGACCGAGCAACCCAACGTTCCTACCAGCTCCCTCCGCAGGAATGTGTTAATACGGCGTTTCAAAGTGGGAGCGGGGGGAGGGGGATAACCCCCCCCTCACCACCCTCCACCCAAGTTGGATTCGCCAACGATTGGACATCAGCAAGGATTTGTGTCCAAAAGCCAGAAGCCAAAAGCCCAGATGCCAGACGCCAGACGGACAGCAAATGGCCTCTCGACACAGGCACACGACACAAATCGCGCCCATGGGAGAGATGTGGAGTGGGGGGCTATGAGTGCCCCCCACTCCACTGCCCCCCCCACCCCAAAATCTTTATTGGCCCTGGGCAGGAATATCACCACTGCGTGCCAACGACACGTTCCAAATTGACACACAAGACTTGGAACGCTCCGTCGTTCATGATTAAATTCAAATGTAACATTTAATCAATTTGCGCACCACACACACACAAACAACACACACACCACACACACACCACAAACAACACACACACACACACCACAAACAACACACACACCACACACACGCGTGTGTAAAGTATATCGGCGTTGCGTGCTTTGGTAATGAACAAATAAAACCCGTGCATTCGGCAAAACTAAAGCGTCGGGTGAAGGTGCAGCACCTGCAATTGCCCACCCGAGCCACTGGGTGGCCGGACGCGGCCACCGCTTATTTGCTCAAACTCTGACCGTACCGGCCGATAGGTGACTCACACTTAGGCCTCGGCAAGGTAAGGTAAAAGGTAAAAACAACGAGCTTACCTTTACCCTACCTTTTACCCTTACCTCATACAAATTGCCCGATCACAGGGAAATTACTAGGGTACTGCTACACATGAACAAGGTGTATAACAGGTAAATGCCAGGTAGAGCGCTTTATTCATATAGAATACTCTCGATGATTCCAATTTTAAATGGAGGCCACGGACTGCGCCACGGAGCTTTCAGCGAGCGGTAAACACAAGGTATTCACCAGGTAATACTTTGCGCTACCTTTACCCTGCCCTTTACCTTACCCCTTGGTATGTCGACACCTTTACTCTTTTACCCGGTAAAAAGGGTAAATTACCTTACCTTGCCGAGGCCTACCCACACTTTTACGCCCAACCCAAAGCACTCGGCCTGCCGATCGTAGGCCGACTGCAGTGAGCAGAAGGGAGGCAGTGAGGCAGAGGGAAGGAAGCGATGGCGCCGTGGTATCGACGGCAGTGGTGGTCGTCGTGACCTGCTGACTCCTTGGCACCATGGACCCAGTGCCGGATGAAGCTAGTGCGAGGCCTGTAGCATATGATGTTATAAAGGGGCCCTAAATAAATAAAATTAAAACTAAATATTAAAACACACAAATGTTTTACTTGCATAGTAAAGTAATTGTATGTTTTCATTTGCTATACAGCCAGATAATACGACAAATCGCAACGTTAAACACCCGGTCGTTCGTAAAAGTTGAAGGCGGTATAGTACTATAGCAATAGAGCAAGTGCAGAATCACTGAACCGGGCTTGATAGCTCGAAAGCATTTAGCGCGGAGCCCTTGAAAGTGCTGGACCCGTAGCTACAAAATATGTACTACTACATATGTAGTAGTGCATATGTTATACTAATATGTAGTAGCTACTACACATGTAGCTACTTTTGCTCATACGATGATAATCCGTCACTGCATGGACCGAGTCACAGCTTTGCAGAACGCATTGACCACTGACCCACCCAGACACTCACCCTCGCCTACCCACCCACTCTCTGGAATTACTATTAAAATAAAATATTGTTGTTGTTTTTTAACCAGGTAAGCCTCACCGAGCGATGTTAGCTGGGTTTTTTTTCAGAAGCACACAAATGCTTCAAACGCGTGACGTTTATTCTAAATGGGAGGGGGGGGATCAACCGGAGGACCCGGAGAAAAATCCACAGTGACCACGGGGAGAGAAAGACACGCAAACACTAAATATACAAAAGCAGGCGTCAGCGTCGGGTTCGAACCCACGACTTCCTGTACACCAGGCGAGGTAGTAAACATCTCCTAGCCGCCGTGATGATGAGAAAAAGAGAGAGAG
>NW_026892432.1:0-2795 GCF_015708825.2 Lethenteron reissneri | reverse complement strand
GGCTCTCGAGAGAACCTATTGTGTGGGATGTATTTACACACTTTGTCTGCGAAAGCGATTGGCGTGTACCCACACTTTGCCCCACCACGCACGTGACCTGCCGATCGACCAAACGGGGATTCAGCCCTTCATGTGATTACACGTATAATTATTGTACAGCGTTGTGAGATGCAGTCCGCATGAATGACGTTCTATAAAACTAAAATTGTTGTTATTAACTGTGGTGAACCCGTATTTTGTACGGTGAATTAATGAACTTTCACCGTTGTTTCCGTCGCGGCACCGGGAGATGACACCAGCGACCCGTGGATTGAGAGCGCGATGCGGTCACCATTCCACAGTGACGGCATCGTCTCGTCAACGCAGCCACATTCCCCGTATCCGCACTCCGCATGCCGATAAGCGCTACCGGCTGATCCACGAATAAGCCGGTCGAGCTTATTCGTGGATGAGAGGAGGGGAGGAGGAATCTGGAAGCGGTGTCGTGGAAATGACTGAACGAATCCGGTTATCCGCGCTCATTTGGATAAGCGCAGACACAGGGGAGGGGGGGGGGAGACCTCCGTCGGAGTTGCTGGGTCACGGCCGGTGTGGGCTGCAGCGGTCACTTCAACCCAGCAGCGTGAAGTGACCCCCGGCTCGCAATCACTCTCCCTCCCACTCCCCAGTGAAGTTTCTCGTGGCGAAGCTATCGAGTGTGCAGGCAGTGCTACTGCACCACGATTATTGAAGGGGGTGCGTGGTCTGGTCGGGGGGGGGGCCCGAGGGAAAATTGAATAGTTGGTTGATGTTGGAGAGGGTGGATAGGGAGAATTTCAATTCCTTGCGCCAGCGCCGATGCCGACCACGCTGCTAGGTCACTGGCAGCGTCGTTAACGAGAGAGGGGGAATAACTTATGAGAGCACGCTGCGCAATTTCGCACGTACACTCCAGACGCTCTGAGGATGTGGAGCCATCGTTAGTCTGATCACGCAGTGGCGCTCCGCTTGGGCACGGCACGTCAACCAATTAGGTCCGCGATTCAGATGCAGAAATACATTTGTAGGCCTTTCTTGACGTGGGAAAGTCAGGCGCTTTGAAGAAGGGCCGATTTACTAAAACGTCACCCGTTGCGTGTATTTTCCTTTCGGGGCCGTACGAGCACACAAACCGGCGTTGTCGTTGACGAATGCGTCCGAGTTGTTTTCTTTAGCGCGATTAACGGGAGGAGCGATCGCAAGATTTGCCGAGGTGGCGGACGTACTCCGTGATCGCTCGCGCCTCCCGCCGGCGCCGAGACGATGGTGGTGGCGATGGCGCTGCTCCCTCTGGGTTGGTGCGCCCCGTCAAGTCAGAATCAGGATCAAAATATTTATTTATAACTGGAGGAGGAATCCAAATGAGCTATGAAGCTATTTTTTTTATCACAGATATCCGGGTAGGTCAGAACGTTACAACAACAAACAATGCAAAAGCATGATAGGGAGTGCAACGTATAGTTAAATAATCACTGAAAAAAATTAAACTAACTATTTTTATCAGGTGAAGGCCACTAACCTATTTGCTTTTTTTTTATAAGTGACCTGGCCACAAATGATTGCTCAACAAAGAGGCTTATCATGTGGAAATTTATAGCAGCAAATGAATCTAAATAATCTGAACACAAGTTTCTGAATGTGGAGGGAAAAACCAGAGGACCGAGAGAAAAAAATCCACGCGACCATGGGGAGAGAGACACGCAAACTCCAAATATACAGCAGGCGTCAGGGTTGGGATTGAACTCCCGACCTCCTGCATACCAGGCGAGGAAGATCACATGACATCACCGTGGCGCCCCTTGAATAACTGAATAATAAATAAAGTTTTATAAGCCACCGACGCACCCCATGGGTAACGCCCGAGATTATTCCCAAACCAGAGGTGATTACCCTCATTACGACTCTTAACGGCATTATTAGGATGACGTTGAGTTATTTGAGTGAGCTCATATCGTGAGTGGAGCTGCCCTAGAGGTTTGTGATATGGATTTGGCCCTGAAGGTGACCGAGCGTTTGGGGCGAGCGTTTGGGGCGAGCGTTTGGGGCGAGCGTTTGGGGCGAGCGTTTGGGGCGAGCGTTTGGGGCGAGCGTTTGGGGCGAGCGTTTGGGGCGAGCGTTTGGGGCGAGCGTTTGGGGCGAGCGTTTGGGGCGAGCGTTTGGGGCGAGCGTTTGGGGCGAGCGTTTGGGGCGAGCGTTTGGGGCGAGCGTTTGGGGCGAGCGTTTGGGGCGAGCGTTTGGGGCGAGCGTTTGGGGCGAGCGTTCGGGGCGAGCGTTCGGGGCGAGCGTTCGGGGCGAGCGTTCGGGGCGAGCGTTCGGGGCGAGCGTTCGGGGCGAGCGTTCGGGGCGAGCGTTTGGGGCGAGCGTTTGGGGCGAGCGTTTGGGGCGAGCGTTCGGGGCGAGCGTTCGGGGCGAGCGTTCGGGGCGAGCGTTCGGGGCGAGCGTTCGGGGCGAGCGTTCGGGGCGAGCGTTCGGGGCGAGCGTTTGTTCTGGAGGATCTCATGACTGTGGCCTCCTCGCCTCCTCGTATGTGGCTCTGAGCGAGTTCAAGTTTATATTTCGTGTAACCAGGTGACAACCCACGAGAGACTAGGATGAGTCTGGGTTGCGAGAGTTACACGGGGCATGTTCTGCCAGCAGAGGGCGATTGCTGCTGTGTGTAGAATCCCAATTGAGTAGTTTTCCGTGTAAAATTTCGAATTTGCCAAATTTGAACCCTTTGATGCTGGCACGCAATGGCCGAGTCCTGCAAACGGTGCGGAGAGGGAGGGGGAGGGGAT
>NW_026892431.1:0-2806 GCF_015708825.2 Lethenteron reissneri | reverse complement strand
ACACAACCACAGACACACACATAAGACACACACACAGACACACACACACAGACACACACACAGACACACACATAGACACACACACAGACACACACACAGACCACACACAGACACACACACACAACACCACAACACACAGACACACACACACAGACACACAGACACACACACAGACACACACACACAGACACACACACAGACACACACACAGACACACACACACAGACACACCACAGACACACACACATAGACACACACACACAGGACACACATAGATACACACACATAGACACACACACAGACACATAGATACACACACATAGACACACACACGTAGACATACACACACATAGACATACACACACAGAGACATACACACATAGACACACACACAGACACACACACACATAGACACACACACATAGACACACACACATAGACACACACACTTACATAGACATCCACCCTCCCACCGACTCACTCACCCACTCACCGACTCATCCACCCACCCACCCACCCACCGACCCACCCACCCACCCTCCAACCCATTCACCCACCCACCGACTCACCCACCCACTCACCCACTCACCCACTCACCCATCCACCCACCGACCCACTCACCCACTCACCCACTCACCCACTCACCGACCCACCCACCCACCCACCCTCCCACCAATTCACCCACCCACTCACCAACCCACCCCCCCCCCCCGCCCCCCCCCCCCCCCCCCCCAGCTACTGGAGCCTGCAGCTGGTGCTGAAGCTGGTGGCTCTGACCCTCTTCTCCGTGGTGCTGGTGCGGGTTCGCCGGCGCTGCCACCAGCGGCGTCAGCGTCTCTGCGCCGGTGACGATACGGCCAACGTCACCGTCACCGCCGCCGGCAGCCTCCCAATGGGGTCGCAACTCGCCAAGGCGGAGGGAGCGCAGCCGCTGATGGCGGCGGAGGATGACGGTGGTGGTGGCGGTGGTGGTAGTGATGGTGGTGGTGATGGTGGTGGTGATGGTGGTGGCGGTGGTGGTGGTGGTGGGGACCTCAGCGGTCGCAAGGAGTGAACGTGTGGGGGGGTGGGAGGGGAGGGGGGGGTGGGTGGGGAGGGTGGTGGGGGGGGTGGGGGGAGTCACATCCAGATACGACCCAGATGGGTACCAGATAGAACGATCGTAAGATGGGTACCGGATAGACGACCCAGATATTGATCGTAACATACGACCCAGATATTGATCGTAACATACGACCCAGATATTGATCGTAACATACGACCCAGATACTGATCGTAACATACGACCCAGATATTGATCGTAACATACGACCCAGATACTGATCGTAACATACGACCCAGATACTGATCGTAACATACGACCCAGATATTGATCGTAACATACGACCCAGATACTGATCGTAACATACGACCCAGATACTGATCGTAACATACGACCCAGATACTGATCGTAACATACGACCCAGATATTGATCGTAACATACGACCCAGATACTGATCGTAACATACGACCCAGATATTGATCGTAACATACGACCCAGATATTGATCGTAACATACGACCCAGATATTGATCGTAACATACGACCCAGATACTGATCGTAACATACGACCCAGATACTGATCATAAGATACGACACAGATACTGAGAGAGAGAGAGAGACGCAGACTCCGCATATTCAGCAGGTATCAGGGTCGGGATCGAACTCACAACCTCCTTGCATACCGGGCGAGGGATTTAACAAATCACCATGGGGGAGACAGGGAGATGCAGACTCCACATACACAGCAGCAGGCATCGTCATGGTCCGAGATCGAACCCACGACCTCCTGTAGACCAGGCGAGGTAGTCAACATCTCCTAGCCACTGTGGTGTCAGGGACTAACCCACGACCTCCTGTAGACCAGGCGAGGTAGTCTACATCTCTCAGGATCTGAGATCTAATCCACGACCTCCTGTAGACCAGGCGAGGTAGTCAACATCTCCTAGCCACTGTGGGTGTCAGGGTCTAACCCACGACCTCCTGTAGACCAGGCGAGGTAGTCAACATCTCTCAGGGTCTGAGATCGAACCCACGACCTCCTGTAGACCAGGCGAGGTAGTCAACATCTCCTAGCCACAGTGGGTGTCAGGGTCTAACCCACGACCTCCTGTAGACCAGGCGAGGTAGTCAACATCTCTCAGGGTCTGAGATCGAACCCACGACCTCCTGTAGACCAGGCGAGGTAGTCAACTTTTTCATGGCGGAGTCTGGAACCCCCTTTCCCAAGACCAAAACAAAACTGTTCAGGCAAATCTGTGGCTCCCCTGCTTTGCAATCCGCTCATTGTCCCACTCGGAGTGGACCGGGAGGGGAGTTTGGTGTTTTCTTCCGGCAACGCTGCGATAGGCAGCTACAGATGCACGCAGTACGGTGTGAGTGCGTGCGTGCGTGAACTATCCGTCATCATAATAATATATATACATGATAACCAAAGACAAAGGCTTATAACCCTGTAATAGTATCACTTTGAAATGGGCCTTACTATTAAAAAAAATTACTCCTTTCAAAATATATATTTTTTAAAAAGTGTTTTTTACACAACTTCGTTGAAACCGGCGTCGATAAGTACGTCAATGATGCTCCCGCATGAGCGCTTACTTGTTTGTGTTTGCATTTCGACTGCTTGTGTTGTGGTTATTGCAAACATGATGCCTTGTATAAAGGTGTTTTTGTACGAGTTGAAAGGGTAAAAACCTACCACTATATTTTGCCGCTGGTAAAGGAGATGTCTCATAGTGTAAATGCTTCACCCCGAGCTCTCAA
>NW_026892430.1:0-2822 GCF_015708825.2 Lethenteron reissneri | reverse complement strand
GAGAGACGGGTCAAGAGAGTGGGAGAGAGACAGGGTGCGAGAGAGAGACAGCGTGTGAGATTGGCAGCGTGCGAGTGAGAGGAGAGAGACAGCGTGCGAGAGAGAGGAGACAGACAGGGTGCGAGAGAGAGACAGCGTGCGGGAGAGGAGACAGCTTGCGAGAGACAGAGACAGCATGGGAGACTTTTACAGGAGACAGCGTGCGAGAGCGAGCGAGAGAGACAGCGTGCGAGACAGAGAGAAAGGAGAGAGACAGGGTGCGAGAGACAGAGACAGCGAGCGAGAGAGACAGCGAGCGAGAGAGACAGCGTGCGAGAGAGAGAGGATAGAGACAGGGTGCGAGAGAGAGGAGAGAGACAGCGTGCGAGCGAGCGAGCGAGAGAGCGGAGCTACCGATCGAGGACGAGCGTCCAGGGCGCGGACAGTCCACCCGCGCGGAGCCCCTCGGCCTTCAGCTCGGCGAAGAGCTGCGTGAAGAAGTGCGGCTCCGAGTTGAGGCGCAGCATCTGCGCGCTGCACCGGGAGATCACCCCGAGGCACCGCTCCCAAAAGTCGTCGCGCCTCCCCCCGCCGCCGCCGCTGCTGCCCCCCTCGCCGAGGAAGGGCTTGAGCGGGTAGGAGATCTCGCTGCCCATGTACGAGTAGGAGAGGTAGAGGCAGGTGAGCAGCGTGGCGCGCAGCTCAGACTCGGTGGCCAGCGACTCGGCCACCGAGTCGCGGCAGAGCAGGTAGAGGAAGACGACGTTGGAGGGCGTCATGAAGCACTGCTCCTGCCATCCCTGCAACAGCAGAGCGCGGTCCACCGCGCGGAGCCACAGGCTCGGCTCGGTGGGCGACAGCTGCTTGAGGCGGTAGCAGCGGCGGCACAGGAACTCGCCCAGACACCGGAGCAGCTCCGCCGTGGACGCCTGCACGACCACGCGTCGCGGAGTGGCCGAGATGGGCAACGACCCCGCCGAGGGGCAGCCGCCGTGGCCGCTGCCCTTCTTGGAGGAGGGCAGGGTGGACGCCGAGGCGGGCAGCGATGATGCCAACAACTGCGGTGGCGGCAGGGGCAGTCGCACGAGATGGCCGTGAGGCTGCTGCTGCTGCTGTTGTTGTTGTTGGTGGTGGTGTTGTTGTTGCTGGTGTTGTTGCTGCTGGTGGTGGTGGTGGTTGGCAATCCGCATGGAGTTGTTGTGGAGCGGCGCTCCTCCGTTCTCGTTGTTGTTGTTGTTGCTGCCAACGCCGCACGGGTTCGCGGCCGGGTTCGCCTTCTTGGCGTTCTTCTTGCGCGTGGAGGCGGCGACCAGCGTCTTCCAGGCTTGGCCCGGCGTGAAGATGGAGTGGCGCTTCAGGGCCTTCTCCTTGGGCTTCTTGCCGAGCTGGGGAGCCGCCGAGATCCCCTTGGGACCCCCGCCGCCACCGCCGCCGCCTTGCTTCGCGTGGACCCCCTTGCCGGGTCCCGAGGGGGACAGCGAGAGGGAGGTGCCCATGGTCTCGACTCGGCCGAGGGATCTCAAGATGAGTCGAGGAGGAGGCCGGAGGTTAGAGGGCGAGGCGGAGGAGGCGAGAGGGTGGACGAGATGGCAGGGTGGAGGAGTCAGAGATCAGAGGAACGTGGGTGGAGGAGGAGGGGAGGGGGGGGTGGACGAAATCGATGGAGGAGCGAGAACGAAGGGCACGCCTCGTCGTCCTCGTCCTCCTCCTCCTGCTCCCCGCAGAAGGAGGGAAGGATGGAGACGCATGGGGGGTGCAGAGTCGCCTAGGAGATTCGCCGAGGAGAGTTGTTGTCCTCCTCCTCCTCCACCCCGCCCCTCACTCTCACCGCGCCCGGCAATGGGAATTTCTCCGGGCGGGACGCGTGGGCAGAGAGCGAGACGGCATCTCCCTCGTCCTCCTCCTCCTGCTGATGTGTTATTTTCTCCAGCACCTCTCCTCCCTCCTCCTCCTGCTGATGTTTTATTTTCTCCAGTACATCGTCTTCCTCGTCTCCCTCCTCCTGCTGCTGCTGCTCCGCGTGCTGCTGCCCGGCTCGGCACCCAACCCAGGTCTGCATCACCCGGCGTGACGTCAGCCGCCCATGTTGCCAGGCCCCGCCCCTTCCCCCCTGCTTAGCTGTAGCCCCCGCCCCTTTTTGTGCATAAATTATGCAAATTAGCGCGGGACCGCGGCGCGCGATTTGCCGCAAGGCGACAGCTGCTGCTGCTGCTGGGAGCGGAGACGCGCGGGGGAGGGGGGGGATGCCGCAGAGAGGGAGGGAGACGGTGATGAAAGAGTGGGAGGGAGATGGGAGCGTGGGAGGGAGATGGGAGAGTGGGAGGATGACGGGAGAGTGGGAGATGGGAGCGTGGGAGGGAGATGGGAGCGTGGGAGGGAGATGGGAGAGTGGGAGGGAGATGGGAGAGTGGGAGGATGACGGGAGAGTGGGAGATGGGAGCGTGGGAGGGAGATGGGAGAGTGGGAGGATGACGGGAGAGTGGGAGGATGACGGGAGAGTGGGAGATGGGAGCGTGGGAGGGAGATGGGAGAGTGGGAGGATGACGGGAGAGTGGGAGATGGGAGCGTGGGAGGGAGATGGGAGCGTGGGAGGGAGATGGGAGAGTGGGTGGGAGATGGATGGGAGGGAGTGGATGCCGCAGATGTTCGCGCCACCAACCTGACAATCCGCATTCGATTTCAGCTCACGGCCAACATCAGTGACGATGATCTGAACCAGTCATGGGCCTTCCCCAATGGTTCGACTCAACCGTCAAAATGAATACCTGGCGCGGTGTGCATTATCAAACATGAAAAACTGGGGAGACAAAGGCGGCCGGGCGTGGTGCTGGCCACCCCACGTC
>NW_026892429.1:0-2832 GCF_015708825.2 Lethenteron reissneri | reverse complement strand
AGCACTGGAGGCGATTTCGATATGAAATACACAAAGTCACCAGCAAATCAAATGAAAATAAACGCTACAAATCCACGCGCTGAGGCGCTTAAAGCACCGCGCACAACACGAAATAAAAGCCACGTGGTGGTGGTGGTCATCGCGCACGCCACGGTGACGAGCGAGCGCTTCAGAAGGTGAACACCACGAGGGTGCCGTCCACGCTGGTGCAGAGGGGGGCTTGTCCGGCTCCCCAGCGTTCGAGGAAGACGCGCTGCACATCACCGACATGTGTGTGGTACATGGCGTACTCCAGCCGGAGCCTTGAGCAAGCCCCTGAACACTGGAAGCAGCACAGAGCAGCCGTCAGTGTCACCCTCCAGCATCTTCTTCCTCGTTCTGTACACTGCCATCTTCGCCTGAGCACAGGCGAAGTTGGCGAGGTCAGAGAGAGACGGAGCGAGAGACAGGGCGCGTGTGTTTCGTGGTAAACACGGCGGAGCAAGGTTTACGTTACGTAGGGATTATTGCGTTTTAAATGTTACCAGGTAAGGCCCCACCCCACACCGAGCTGTGTAGCAGCAGACGTCAGGGTCGGGATCGAACCCACGACCTCCTGTACACCAGGCGAGGTAGTGAACATCTCCTAGCCACCGTGATGATGATGAGAGAGAGACACGCAGACTCCAAATATACAGCAGCAGGCGTCAGGGTCGGGATTGAACCCACGACCTCCTGTACACCAGGCGAGGTAGTCAACATCTCCTAGCCACCGTGATGATGATGAGAGAGAGACACGCAGACTCCAAATATACAGCAGCAGGCGTCAGGGTCGGGATCGAACCCACGACCTCCTGTACACCAGGCGAGGTAGTCAACATCTCCTAGCCACCGTGATGATGATGAGAGAGAGAGAAACGCAGACTCCAAATATGCAGCAGCAAGCGTCAGGGTCGGGATCGAACCCACGACCTCCTGCACACCAGGCGAGGTAGTTAACATCTCCACCGTGGCACCAGACGGTAAGAAGGTCACGCGACAGAAACAGTCAAGCAGCAACCAGTCATCATAAACTGTAGAAGGGTCATTGCACGAAACGTCACCTGTTGTTATCGTTGAAATGAGACCGTATCGAACGTTTAGCCGTGACGCATCACGCCTGATTAGGGTCGTGAACTGAGGTTATGGTTAGGGGCTGTGGTTTGTAGTTGGAGTTACGGTTAGGGGTTAGGGGCTAGGATTAGGGGTTTGGGGTAGGCTTAGGGGTTTTAGTTCGGGTTTGAAGTTGGAGGCAGGGGTTGGGGTTAGGGAATGATGACGATGAGGAGGTAGGAGGAGGATTGTGTGGATGAGTTGCTGAAGGTGGTGGAAGAGGTGGAAGAGGTGGAAGAGGTGGAAGAGGTGGAAGAGGTGGAAGAGGTGGAAGAGGTGGAAGAGGTGGAAGAGGTGGCGTGTAACGATTGTAGGATGCGAAACATTCCCCACGGGGTCCCTGACAGCTCGAATCCCCCCCCCCCACCCTCCCTGCCCCCCCTCCCCCCTGGCCCCCCCCTCCCCCCTGACCCCCCCTCCCCCCTGGCCCCCCCCCTCCCCCTGACCCCCCCTCCCCCCTGGCCCCGGAGTCCTGCAGGGGGCACGGCCACGCGCATTGCCCCGTGCGGCGAAAGCAGCGGTGGCGTGACCTCCACCACGACCCTGGCCCATAACTCTCTCCTATGTCTCACGCTCTCACTCTCACTCTCTCTCTTACTCTCTCTATCACCCTCTTACTCTCTCACCCTCTCTCTCACCCTCTCACCCTCTCATCCTCTCACCCTCTTAATCTCTCATCCTCTCTCTCACCCTCTCTCTCTCTCTCACCCTCTCACCCTCTCTCTCTCTCACCCTCTCTCTCTCTCTCACCCTCTCACCCTATCACCCTCTCTCTCACCGTCTCTCTCACCCTCTCACCCTCTCATCCTCTTACTCTCTCACCTCTCTATCACCCTCTCTCTCTAACCCTCTCACTCACCCTCTTACTCTCTCACCCTCTCACCCTCTCTATCACCGTCTCTCAACCATACACGACGAGGCTGTCCAGGAGCTACTGGACAGGGGGCCCTACCTTAGGGGTCCCAGAGCGGGATCGTCTGGACAGCCCCGTCACCCGCAGCAGGAGCTCCACGCCGCTGTGAAAGCGCTCGCAGCTCTAAAGCCCCGGGGGAGATTGACGGCCTGCCGGTTGAGTTTCAGTGCGGCCTTCTGGGACGAGTTTGGCCCTCTACTACTACAAGTGTTGACGGAGAGCCTGCAGGAGGGTGAACTCCCACAGAGCGGCAGGAGAGCGGTGGTCTCCCTGCTGCCCAAGAAGGGGGACCTGCGCCTCGTCGAGAATTGGCGACTCGTGTCCCTCTTGTGCGCCGACTACAAAGTATTCTGCAAGGTGCTGGCAAACCGTCTCAAGACAGTGCTGGGTCAGCTGATCCTGCCGGAACAGTCGTATTGCATCCCTGGCCAGTGCATCTACGATAACATCGGTACGGTCAGAGACGTCATCTCCCTTGCAGAAGCGCACAACATGGACTTCTCTCTTGGATCAGGAGAAGGCCTTTGACAGGGTGAGCCACGAGTATCTGGACAAACTCCTAACGTCGCTCGGCTTCGGCCAGGCCTTCATCTCGCCTGTTAGTCTCCTGTACACAGACACATCCAGCCCCTTGAAGATCAACCAGCGGCTAAGACAGGGATGCCCCCTCTTGGGGCTGCTGTACACCCTGTCCATTGAGCCACTGCTACGCCACCTGAGACGAAATCTGTCTGGCCTCAAGGTCCCGGGACCTGAGAATGCGTTCGTCAAGCTGTCGGCTTACGCAG
>NW_026892428.1:0-12896 GCF_015708825.2 Lethenteron reissneri | reverse complement strand
TGGTTAGCGCGCTGTGTGTGTGTGTGGGGAGCGGTGGTGCAGTGGTTAGCGCGCTGTGTGTGGGGAGCGGTGGTGCAGTGGTTAGCGCGCTGTGTGTGTGTCTGAGGAGCGGTGGGGTAGTGGTTAGCGCGTGTGTGTGTGTGTGGGGAGCGGTGGTGTAGTGGTTAGCGCGCTGTGTGTGTGGGGGAGCGGTGGTGTAGTGGTTAGCGCGCTGTGTGTGTGTCTGAGGAGCGGTGGGGTAGTGGTTAGCGCGCTGTGTTGTGTGTCTGAGGAGCGGTGGGGTAGTGGTTAGCGCCCTGTGTGTGTGTAGGGAGCGGTGGTGTAGTGGTTAGCGCCTGGGGTGTGGGGAGCGGTGGGGCAGTGGTTAGCGCGCTGTGTGTGTGGGGAGCGGTGTGTGTAGTGGTTAGCGCGCTGTGTGTGTGTGTGGGGAGTGGTGGTGTAGTGGTTAGCGCGCTGGTGTGTGTGTGTGGGGAGCGGTGGTGTAGTGGTTAGCGCGCTGTGTGTGTGTGTGTGGGGAGCGGTGGGGTAGTGGTTAGCGCGCTGTGTGTGGTGTCTGAGGAGCGGTGGGGTAGTGGTTAGCGCGCTGTGTGGTGTGTCTGAGGAGCGGTGGGGTAGTGGTTAGCGCCCTGTGTGTGTGTAGGGAGCGGTGGTGTAGTGGTTAGCGCCTTGTGTGGGTGTGGGGAGCGGTGGGGCAGTGGTTAGCGCGCTGTGTGTGTGGGGAGCGGTGGTGTAGTGGTTAGCGCACTGTGTGTGTATGTGGGGAGCGGTGGTGTAGTGGTTAGCGCGCTGTGTGTGTGTGGGGAGCGGTGGTGTAGTGGTTAGCGCTGTGTGTGTGTCTGAGGAGCGGTGGGGTAGTGGTTAGCGCGCTGTGTGTGTGTGTCTGAGGAGCGGTGGGGTAGTGGTTAGCGCACTGTGTGTGTGTGGGGAGCGGTGGGTGTAGTGGTTAGCGCACTGTGTGTGTGTGGTGAGCGGTGGGTGTAGTGGTTAGCGCACTGTGTGTGTGTGGGGAGCGGTGGTCTAGTGGTTAGCGCGCTGTGTGTGTGGGGAGCGGTGGTGTAGTGGTTAGCGCGGTGTGTGTGGGGAGCGGTGGTGTAGTGGTTAGCGCGCTGGTGTGTGAGGAGCGGTGGGGTAGTGGTTAGCGCGCTGTGTGTGTGGGGAGCGGTGGTGTAGTGGTTAGCGCGCTGTGTGTGTGTGGGGAGCGGTGGTGTAGTGGTTAGCGCGGTGTGTGTGTCTGAGGAGCGGTGGGGTAGTGGTTAGAGCGCTGTGTGTGTGTCTGAGGAGCGGTGGGGTAGTGGTTAGCGCCCTGTGGGTGTGTAGGGAGCGGTTGTAGTGGTTAGCGCCTTGGTGGGGTGTGGGGAGCGGTGGGGTAGTGGTTACGCGCGCTGGTGTGTGGGGAGCGGTGGTGTAGTGGTTAGCGCGCTGTGTGTGTGTGGGGAGTGGTGGTGTAGTGGTTAGCGCGCTGTGTGTGTGTGTGGGGAGCGGTGGTGTAGTGGTTAGCGCGCTGTGTGTGTGGTGTGGGGGCGGTGGGGTAGTGGTTAGCGCGCTGGTGTGTGTGTCTGAGGAGCGGTGGGGTAGTGGTTAGCGCCTTGTGTGGATGTAGGGAGCGGTGGTGTAGTGGTTAGCGCCTTGTGTGGGTGTGGGGAGCGGTGGGGTAGTGGTTAGCGCGCTGTGTGTGTGGGGAGCGGTGGTGTAGTGGTTAGCGCGCTGTGTGTGTGTGGGGAGTGGTGGTGTAGTGGTTAGCGCGCTGTGTGTGTGTGTGGGGAGCGGTGGTGTAATGGTTAGTTCTTACGTGACTTTACCTAAATAACCAAGAATATGAATTCCTGCAGCCGCTAAAGTTTTAAGCCGGCATCATACTTTATTTATCATAGTCATGTTCACCACAAGTACCGTGTCTGTGGTGTGTGTGTCCTCAATGAAGTGAACTTGAGTCCTTGTCAAAAAGATGTCTATCCGGTGTGTGAACGTCTTCACCCCACACGTGTTGTTTTGCCAGAAAAGGGGTTAAAACACACCACACACACTGGACAAGTTTCTTCTTCAAATCTTCATTTGAAGCTTTCGTTACTGCAGTAATCCATACTCTCTGATTCTTATAAATGACGACGTTTCGGGTGCAACACAAGCGTCCATAATCAGGTAGGAAAGCGTGATGATGCCCGAAACGTCGTGATTTATTTGATTTTATTTGATACCTACGTGACTTTACCGAAAGAACCAAAGAGTATGGTTTCTTCTTCTTGGTTCTTTCGGTAAAGTCACGTAGAAGGGAAGTAATAAAATAATAAAAATAAAACATATAAAATAATTCTCGCGACGTTTCGGCCACAACGCAAGCAGCCGTCCTCAGGTGAAGAACAGGTCTGTCGAGAAGACAGAGTCTGATTTTCAGTCTAAACTTCAGACTCTGTTTTATCGACAGACCTGTTCTTCACCTGAGGACGTGCTTGCGTTGTGGCCGAAACGTCGTGATAATTATTTTATTATGTTTTATTTTATTATTTTATTATTTCCCTTCTACGTGACTTTACCGAAAGAACCAAGAAGATGAATCCCTGCAGTCACGAAAGCTTTAAATCGAAAGTATGGTTTCTTCTCCCTTCGAATTTTACCCACCGCTCTGTTGAGGCGACACGGTGGTGGGAAGGGAGGTTGGTGGGGTTAGTGGTGGGGGGGGGTCTTCGTCTTTGCGTCTCCGTCGAGATTTGAAGTTTTCGTGACTTGCAGGGGTCCATACTCGTTGGTTCTTTCGGCTAAAGTCCACGTACGTAGTAAACTAAATAAATTAAATGACGACGTTTCGGGCGCAACACAAGCGTCCATCATCAGGTGGGACAACCACAGAAATAAACAATTGGTGAATTTTGATTTAAAGCTTTCGTGACTGCAGGGATTCATATTGTTGGTTCTTTCGGTAAAGTCACGTAGAAGGGAAATAATAAAATAATAGAAATCAATAAAAAATTCTCACGACGTTTCGACTGCAACACAAGCAATCATCATCAGGTGTGAAATCCACAGCAAGAAATTTGAAAAAAGTGGCGTTTTTTTCTTAACGTCAGCACCACAGACAGCGATTTGGCAGTTGGTCACATGAGCGAATCCATCTATCTTCTTGGTTCTTTCGGTAAAGTCATCACGTAGAAGGAAAAAAATAAAATAATAAAAATAAAACATAATAAAATAATTCTCACGACGTTTCGGCCAAAACGCAAGCAGCCGTCCTCAGGTGAAGAACAGGTCTGTCAGACGCTGTCTTTCCGACAGACCTGAGAATTGTATAATATAATACAATTCTTACGACGTTGCGGCCACAACGCAAGCAGCCGTGTTCATGTGAAGAACAGGTCTGTCGGAAAAACATCGTTTTATTATTTCTAGATTTGAAGCTTTCGTGACTGCAAGGATTCATATTCTTAGGTTTTTTCGTTTCCATTCATTGGCTACCACATTTCCAATCATTGGCTACCACATTCTGATGAGCTCCCCCCCCCTCTCTCTCCCCCTCAACCTGCATTTAAGGGATTACATCCTGAATCCTTGCCTCACTTGATGCAGCAAATCTGGCTGTGATGGTCCCACCTGATGACGGAGACTTGTGTTGCCTCCGAAACGTCGTGATTTTTTTTTATTTTACTTTTATAAATTTTAAAGTTTTACCTACGTGACTTTACCGAAAAAACCTAAGAATAATATCGTTTATTATGTTTTATTTTATTATTTTATTATACCCTTCTATGTGACTTTACCGAAAGAACCAAGAAGATGAATCCCTGCAGTCACGAAAGCTTTACATCGAGAGTCCATCTATGTTCGGAAAAGAGGAGGGGGGGGGGGAGAGAGAAAAATAATTTGAATGTGGTCTGGAAGTCACCGTAAGGGTGAACACAATCAATTAAGACCCGAAATGGTTTATCAAATCCTTCCAATGATTGCTAAGCCAGAATCCATCTGCTCGGTTGAAATTGTCTCTGTGTTTGTATACGTGATTAATTCTAGATTTGAAGCTTTCGTGACTGCAAGGATTCATATTCTTAGGTTTTTTCGGTAAAGTCACGTAGGTAAAAAAAAATTAATTAATAAAAGTAAAATAAAAATAAATAAAAATCACGACGTTTCGGAGGCAACACAAGCCTCCGTCTTCAGGTGGAACCGTCACAGCACGATTGCTGCATCAAGTGAGAGAAATTCCAAGAAACAGTCCTTGTATATATATTGTGAGGCTGTAGCACGCTGTTAGGAATGAGCCTTTGTTGTGTAGACTGCTTGATTATTAATTTTAATCTTAATCTTTGTACCTACGTGACTTTACCGAAAAAACCAAGAATATATGTGAATAGCCGACTCCATCAATTGAAGTTCCCACTTCAGCAAATCGTTTCTTGATGTGGTCGTCCCCACCTGATATCGGACGCTGGTGTGTGCGCCCGAAACGTCGTCATTTAAATTTAATTCATTTTACATCCCGACGTGACTTTGCCGAACGAACCAAACAGTTCGTGTCTCTGATATTCCAGATCCAGAGAGTGGTTCAAAGTTCAAAGTTCAATTATTAGGTATAGAGCCCTGTGAGCCATTCGGCTCTGAATCGGGTCACCCGCACAAACAAAAAACAAAAACATGAACAAGAAAACATCCTTAAAGTGAATATGTGCAAACAGAAAATCCAAGAAAAGACAGCAAAATATTGCAGAAAGAGCAGGGGTGGTGTTGGGGGGGTGGGGGGTGGATCGTGATCTGAACCCCAAAGGCCATCTCATAACGCCGGCGTCATTCTGCATCGCACAAGCCCCACACTCAATAAACAATAATATATGGGAAATAAATAAACTAAAATCTACCCCACATTTTAAACAAAGACAAAGATCACCCTCCCACCCGTGTAGCCTCTAACAGACTGTAGGGGCAAGTACTGTTAGCGAGTAGCAGCAGCAGCACCTATGACAGGCTACCGGCGCTGTGGCACACGAGGGGGTGGGTGGACAGCACCACGCCCGGCCGCCTTTGTCTCCCTTAGTGGCGATGTTTACTACACACCGCACCAGGTACTCATTTGAGGCTGAGTCGACCTAGGGGAAGACCAGGACCGGTTCAGATAGTCTTCGCTGGTGAATCGAACTCGGTCTGTGGGGTTCGTAGCGCAGCGTAGCGCTAACCGCTGCTACACCGTCGCTCCCCCACGCTTAAACGCACACACAGACACGTCAGTAACATGAAGGCGTTCGCGACCAATGTTATTCATAATAAACGTTTTGGGTTAGATCGCGTTATTATAAATTTTGGCGAATTGCCCGATGATGCTGGATGTAATTACCAGCGAAACGTCGTACTACTCAAAACTGTAAATGTTGTGGATTCACTGTTCAACTCACCGTGGGCTAAAGTAGTGAACTATTTTGTCTTTTGTCAACGTGACACTGTTTTACTGATTTGGCCGTGTCGGGTGGTGGAGGGTGACGACACATTTATAAATAACACGATCTAACCCAGAAGCGTTTATTATGGACACAGACACGTGTATTTGCTGCTGTATATTTGGAGTTTGCGTGTCTCTCTCATCATCATCATCCACGGTGGCTAGGAGATGTTAACTACCTCGCCCTGGTATCGCAGGAGGTCGTGGGTTCGATCCTGACCATGACGCCTGCTGCTGTATATTTGGAGTTTGCGTGTCTCTCTCATCATCATCATCACAACCACGGTGGCTAGGAGATGTTGACTACCTCGCCTGGTGTACAGGAGGTCATGGGTTCGATCCAGACCCTGACGCCTTGCTGCTCTATATTTGGAGTTTGCGTGTCTCTCTCTCTCATCATCATCACACGGTGGCTAGGAGATGTTAACTACCTCGCCTGGTGTGCAGGAGGTCGTGGGTTCGATCCTGAACATGACGCCTGCTGCTGTATATTTGGAGTTTGCGTGTCTCTCTCATCATCATCATCACGGTGGCTAGGAGATGTTAACTACCTCGCCTGGTATGCAGGAGGTCGTGGGTTCGATCCTGACCATGACGCCTGCTGCTGTATATTTGGAGTTTGCGTGTCTCTCTCATCATCATCATCATCACCACGGTGGCTAGGAGAGTTGACTACCTCGCCTGGTGTACAGGAGGTCATGGGTTCGATCCAGACCCTGACGCCTGCTGCTCTATATTTGGAGTTTGCGTGTCTCTCTCTCTCATCATCATCACCACGGTGGCTAGGAGATGTTAACTACCTCGCCTGGTGTGCAGGAGGTCGTGGGTTCGATCCTGAACATGACGCCTGCTGCTGTATATTTGGAGTTTGCGTGTCTCTCTCATCATCATCATCACGGTGGCTAGGAGATGTTAACTACCTCGCCTGGTATGCAGGAGGTCGTGGGTTTGATCCCAACCCTGACGCCTGCTGCTGTATATTTGGAGTTTGCGTGTCTCTCTCATCATCATCATCATCACCACGGTGGCTAGGAGATGTTGACTACCTCGCCTGGTGTACAGGAGGTCATGGGTTCGATCCAGACCCTGACGCCTGCTGCTCTATATTTGAGTTGCGTGTCTCTATCTCTCTCATTATCATCACGGTGGCTAGGAGATGTTAACTACCTCTTCAACACACTGGTGGGCTAAAGAAGTGAATTATTTTAAAAACGTGACACATGTTTTACCGTTTGGCCTTGTCGGGTGGTGGAGGGTCACGACACATTTATACATAACGCGATCTGACTCAAAAACCTCTATTAAAAATTATATTGATCGTGAAAGCTTGCTACGTATTAAATTGTCTACGCGATTGGAAATTCGCTTTCTCTCGGGTGAGATTGCATCGGTACAAATGTGTGGATACGGTTTTAAGAAATAGAGACAGAGAGAGACAGAGAGAGAGAGAAAAATCCGACCATGACCCATAATAGAGGTTTTTGTTGGGGGGGGGGGGGTTAGAACGCGTAAATATAAAATGCTGTGTCGTTAAACCCGCCACCACCCGGCACAGCCAACTGGTAAGGATTGTGTCACGTAAACTGAACGTGGCCATTTCGATTTAAAGCTTTCGTGACTGCAGGGATTCATCTTCTTGGTTCTTTCGGTAAAGTCACGTAGGACGGCTGCTTGCGTTGTGGCCGAAACGTCGTAAGAATTTTTTTATTATGTTTTATTTTATTACTTTATTATTTCCATTCTACGTGATGACTTTACCGAAAGAACCAAGAAGATGAACGTAGCTAATTCGTACATCACGCCGATGTGTCGCTGTACTCGTGACGGATTTGGCCACGTTCTGTTTACGTGACACAAACATCACTCGTTGGCCGTGTCGGGTGGTGGCGGGCTCAACGACACATTGATACATTTCCAACCCCCCCCACCAATAAAAAATACCTCTACTGTGAATGATATCGATCTCGAAAGCCTCGCGTTGTTAAAGCTGACCCACCATTGCGTTCCACCTACTCGGACGGACCCCAAACGTGAGCTGAGCATGAAATCGCTGCTGACGATCTGACCGAACGAGGTCACGTGCTCAGCGAGACGCAAACTCCGTAACCGGTTTCAAGACTCGGCATCCACCCGCTCCCCCTCCACCTCCTCCTCCTCCCCCTCCCCCTCACCCATCGCTAATGCAGATTGACAAATGGAAGGATGCGGCGGTGAAAGCTGTGAATTATTTAAAGGGCCCCCTTGATCTGCAACGAGCACAGTAATCGGATTACATGGGCAGGGGAGGCGGGTGCGGTGGGGTGGGGTGGGTGGGTGGGCCACGGAGCATTTAAGAATAAACGATTAGATAAGTTCGTGGGAGTCTAGGGGAGTATGCTTAATAATTTACCACATTCTGACCCTCCCCCCCCGTATCTCCCCCTCGCATGGCCACACCCTCTCGAACTCTCCCCCCCCACACCTCCTCCCTCCTCTGCCGGTAGGGTACTGGCTTGTTATTTAGAAAAATCAAAATTAGACACTTAGAGAGGGTCTCGAGGGGGTGAGTGGGGAGGGGAGGAGGATGGAGAGACACGAGGAAGAGAGGAGGAGGAGGGGATGAGATTACGTTCAGAGCTGGAATTTTCGCGTGATCGGATCGGACCCTGCTGAGAATAGAGCGATGAACTTGTTTTGCAGAACCGCTTTCGAGCGAAGGCTGAAAACGTTTCGTGGCAATTGGCCCTTGTCCGCCTGTCTGTCTGTCCTGTTGCGAAAGAAGTACAACAAATACACTGCCCACAGACTCAACACTGCCCATAGACTCAACACTACCCATAGACTCAACACTGCCCATAGACTCAACACTGCACCATAGACTCAACACTGCCCATAGACTCAACACTGCCCATAGACTCAACACTGCCCATAGACTAACACTGCACCATAGACTCAACACTGCCCATAGACTCAACACTGCCCATAGACTCAACACTGCCCATAGACTCAACACTGCCCATAGACTCAACACTGCACCATAGACTCAACACTGTCCATAGACTCAGCACTGCGCATAGACTCAATACTGCCCATAGACTCAACACTGCCCATAGACTCAACACTGCCCATAGACTCAACACTGCCCATAGACTCAACACTGCCCATAGACTCAACACTGCCATAGACTCAATATGCCCATAGACTCAACACTGCCCATAGACTCAACACTGCCATAGACTCAATACCCATAGACTCAACACTGCCCATAGACTCAACACTGCCCATAGATAACACTGCCCATAGACTCAGCACTACCCATAGATTCAACACTGTCCATAGACTCAACACTGCCTATGGACTCAACACTGCCCATAGACTCAACACTGCCCATAGACTCAACACTGCCTATAGACTCAACACTACCCATAGACTCAGCACTGCCCATAGACTCAACACTGCCCATAGACTCAACACTGCCATAGACTCAACACTGCCCTATAGACTCAAAACTGCCCATAGACTCAACACTACCCATAGACTCAACACTACACCATATACTCAACACTGCCCATAGACTCAACACTGCCCATAGACTCAACACTGCCCATAGACTCAGCACTGCCCATAGACTCAACACTGCCCATAGACTCAACACTGTTCATAAACTCAACACTGCCCATAGACTCAGCACTGCCCATAGACTCAACACTGCCCATAGACTCAACACTGCCCATAGACTCAACACTGCCCATAGACTCAACACTGCCCATAGACTCACACTGCCCATAGACTCAGCACTGCCCATAGACTCAACACTGCCCATCGACTCAGCATGCCAGAGACTCACACTGCCCATAGACTCAACACTGCCCATAGACTCAACACTGCCCATAGACTCACACTGCCCATAGACTCACACTGCCCATAGACTCAACACTGCCCATAGACTCAGCACTGCCCATAGACTCAACACTGCCCATAGACTCAACACTGCCATAGACTCAACACTGCCCTAAACCCCAGCCCTGCCCATAACTCAACCACTGCCCATAGACTCAACACTGCCATAGACTCAACACTGCCCATAGACTCAGCACTGCCCATAGACTCAACACTGCCCATAGACTCAACACTGCCCATAGACTCAGCACTGCCCATAGACTCAACACTGCCCATAGACTCAACACTGCCCATAGATTCAACACTGCCCATAGACTCACACTGCCCATAGACTCAACACTGCCCATAGACTCAACACTGCCCATAGACTCACTGCCCATAGACTCACACTGCCCATAGACTCAACACTGCCCATAGACTCAACACTGCCCATAGACTCACACTGCCCATAGACTCAACACTGCCCATAGACTCAACACTGCCCATAGACTCACACTGCCCACAGACTCAACACTGCCCATAGACTCACACTGCCCATAGACTCAACACTGCCCATAGACTCAACACTGCCCATAGACTCACACTGCCCATAGACTCACACTGCCATAGACTCAACACTGCCCATAGACTCAACACTGCCCATAGACTCACATTGCCATAGACTCAACACTGCCATAGACTCAACACTGCCCATAGACTCAGCACTGCCCATAGACTCAACACTGCCCATAGACTCAACACTGCCCATAGACTCACACTGCCCATAGACTCAACACTGCCCATAAACAACACTGCCCATAGACTCAGCACTGCCCATAGACTCAACACTGCCCATAGACTCAACACTGCCCATAGACTCAGCACTGCCCATAGACTCAACACTGCCCATAGACGCAACACTGCCCATAGACTCAGCACTGCCCATAGACTCAGCACTGCCCATAGACTCAACACTGCCCATAGACTCAACACTGCCCATAGACTCACACTGCCCATAGACTCAACACTGCCATAGACTCAACACCGCCCACAGACTCAGCACTGCCCACAGACTCAACACTGCCCATAGACGCAAAACTGCCCATAGACTCAGCACTGCCCATAGACTCAACACTGCCCATAGACTCAACACTGCCCATAGACTCAGCACTGCCCATAGACTCAACACTGCCCATAGACTCAACACTGCCATAGACTCAACACTGCCCATAGACTCACACTGCCCATAGACTCAACACTGCCCATAGACTCAACACTGCCCATAGACTCAACACTGCCCATAGACTCAACACTACCATAGACTCACACTGCCCATAGACTCAACACTGCCCATAGACTCAACACTGCCCATAGACTCACACTGCCCATAGACTCAGCACTGCCCATAGACTCACACTGCCCATAGACTCAGCACTGCCCATAGACTCAAAACTGCCCATAGACTCAACACTGCCCATAGACTCACACTGCCCATAGACTCACACTGCCATAGACTCAACACTGCCCATAGACTCAGCACTGCCATAGACTCACACTGCCCATAGACTCACACTGCCATAGACTCACACTGCCCATAGACTCAACACTGCCCATAGACTCAACACTGCCAATAGACTCAGCACTGCCCATAGACTCAACACTGCCCATAGACTCACACTGCCCATAGACTCAACACTGCCCATAGACTCACACTGCCCATAGACTCACACTGCCCATAGACTCACACTGCCCATAGACTCAACACTGCCCATAGACTCACACTGCCCATAGACTCAACACTGCCCATAGACTCACACTGCCCATAGACTCACACTGCCCATAGACTCAACACTGCCCATAGACTCACACTGCCCATAGACTCAACACTGCCCATAGACTCAACACTGCCCATAGACTCAACACTGCCATAGACTCAGCACTGCCCATAGACTCAACACTGCCCATAGACTCAACACTGCCATAGATCAACACTGCCCATAGACTCACACTGCCCATAGACTCACACTGCCCATAGACTCAACACTGCCCATAGACTCAACACTGCCCATAGACTCAACACTGCCCATAGACTCAACACTGCCCATAGACTCAACACTGCCCATAGACTCAGCACTGCCCATAGACTCAACACTGCCCATAGACTCGCATGCCCATAACTCAACACTGCCCATAGACTCAACACTGCCCATAGACTCAACACTGCCCATAGACTCACACTGCCCATAGACTCAACACTGCCATAGACTCACACTGCCCATAGACTCAACACTGCCATAGACTCAACACTGCCCATAGACTCAACACTGCCCAAACTCAACACTGCCCATAGACTCAACACTGCCCATAGACTCAACACTGCCATAGACTCAACACTGCCCATAGACTCACACTGCCCATAGACTCACACTGCCCATAGACTCAACACTGCCATAGACTCAACACTGCCCATAGACTCAACACTGCCCATAGACTCAACATGCCCATAGACTCAACACTGCCCATAGACTCAGCACTGCCCATAGACTCACTACCCATAGCCTCAACACTGCCCATAGACTCAACACTGCCCATAGACTCAACACTGCCCATAGACTCAACACTGCCCATAGACTCAACACTGCCCATAGACTCAACACTGCCCATAGACTCAACACTGCCCATAGACTCAACACTGCCCATAGACTCAACACTGCCCATAGACTAACACTGCCCATAGACTCAGCACTCCCATAGACTCAACATCCATAGACTCAACACTGCCATGGACTCAACACTGCCATAGACTCAACACTGCCCATAGACTCAACACTGCCCATAGACTCAACACTGCCCATAGACTCACACTGCCCATAGACTCAACACTGCCCATAGACTCAACACTGCCCATAGACTCAACACTGCCATAGACTCAACACTGCCCATAGACTCAACACTGCCCATAGACTCAACCTACATACTCAACACTGCCCATAGACTCAACACTGCCCATAGACTCAACACTGCCCATAGACTCAACACTGCCCATAGACTCAACACTGCCCATAGACTCAACACTGCATAACTCAACACTGCCCATAGACTCACACTGCCCATAGACTCAACACTGCACCATAGACTCAACACTGCCATAGACTCAACACTGCCCATAGACTCAACACTGCCATAGACTCAGCACTGCCCATAGACTCACACTGCCCATAGACTCAAACTGCCCATAGACTCAACACTGCCCATAGACTCACACTGCCATAGAGACTCACACTGCAATAGACTCAACACTGCCCATAGACTCAACACTGCCATAGACTCACACTGCCCATAGACTCACACTGCCCATAGACTCAACACTGCCCATAGATAAGCACTGCCCATAGACTCAACACTGCCCATAGACTCACACTGCCCATAGACTCAACACTGCCCATAGACTCACTGCCCATAGACTCAACACTGCCCATAGACTCAGCACTGCCCATAGACTCAACACTGCATAGACTCAGCCACATAGACTCAACACTGCCCATAGACTCACACTGCCCATAGACTCAACACTGTCCATAGACTCAACACTGCCCATAGACTCACAATGCCCATAGACTCA
>NW_026892427.1:0-2835 GCF_015708825.2 Lethenteron reissneri | reverse complement strand
CCCCCCCCCCCGAGCGTCTTACACTCAGGAACCTGTTCGTAGGTTCCATAGCAATGTCAGTCGAGTTAATCAATTGGCATTGTTCAGAGCAATTACCACCCCCTTCCTGCGGAAACTTGGCAGGGCCCTCCAAAGGAAGGAAGATATAGTGAGGCTTTCCACGGTAAACCCGTGTAGGAATAATATAATACACATATCTATTTTTTAAAGGCAAAGTGATTTCCAGCTCAAATGAGAGTTACAGAGGTACTCATTTCTGGTTTGCAGCTGAGAACCAGCGGTGGAAATTACACATTCCTATGGTGGGAGGGGGGGGGGTCTGTCCATAAGGCAGCGACTGTTGTTTTCGCTACCCAAGATAGGATTGCATGGCACAATAATATAGGATTATTGCGGACCAGGGATACCTTGTGTTCTAGTGGGAGTGCCTAATGCCAAGTGCCTACTTGCAAGCCAGCCTAGCAGCATTTAGAAAATGAATCCCAGGGTATAAGTTGCTGGGGAGTCGAGTCCGTAATGTCTGTCCTAAGCCGCTCTGCTTGGCTCTCTTCCCCATGTCCCTCCCCCACGCGCACTCCTAGGATCCTCCAATGACTCCGGCTCCTCCTCCCGTTCGTCGGGGCGGTGCTGCTCGCTGTGTGGTTCGCACGCGCGACGTGGCACAGAGAGACGTCCCACGCACGGGGAGGTGAGCGGTGCCATACTCACCACGACTCCCCACAACTCACCACCAAGACACGTCACAACTCGCCACAACTCACCACAACTCGCCACCACTCCCCACAACTCACCACCATTCCCCGCAACTCACCACCAAGACACGTCACAACTCGCTACAACTCGCCACCACACCCTGAACTGCTCACCACCACCACACCCTGCACCGCTCACCATCTTACACCCTGCACCGCTCACCACCACACCCCGCACCGCTCACCACCACTACACCCTGCATCACTCACCGCTAGAGCTGCGATATCTTATTGTATGTTTTATTTGAGTGATTTGAGTGATTGATTTCCCTACCAATTACCGGTTCGATTACTCAACCAATCGGATAACAAATTCTCAGGAGTATTTTTGTCATGTCCGATCCCGAGGGTCGTTCCCTGTCACAAATGTGCACTGCTCGCTGAAAATATAGTTCCTAATGGATGCTTCACGTCTCTACACGCCACCCAATGCATAACCAGAACAGCACAATTTTGGTTACATTTGGCACAATATTTGTTGCATATCAGACATTGAAATCACACGCGGCAACAAATAATTATGCCACAGTTAAATAGACACGAAAACTGAATAATGAAACTGATTCTCTCATCCCCTGCCAGGTGGCATCAGATTACCGGTGACGGAATCGCAGCTCCTCCGCACTTCGACATCAACGCCATCACCGCCGTCATCGTCATCACTGTCACCTCCGCCGTCGTCGCCGGCACCACTACCCCTGGGCAATCGCAAGGTCGAAAGTTACTTGCAACTTGCACACTTTCATCCAACAAGTTCCACTGCTTGAGCCTAGACGTCAAAAGCCTAGCATTGGACTTGGTGAGACCAAGATCTCTGATCAAGTCGTTGAGGTCTGGGTTTCTCTCCTCAGCTCCACCTCTGAAATTGTCATCTGGATCTACAATGTCTTCCTTGCGCTCTGACTTGCTGCTCTCTTCTAAAGACGGCTGCTCTCTCTCCGGAGGAGTGGGTACGGGGAGCTCATGGCAGGTGGCGCCGGGGTGATGGATGAAGGAAGGTGATAGGTGCATTCTTGCCAGTCCTACGTTTGGAAGGGTCCACCATGCAGAAGTAGCAGTTACTTGAGTGGTCAGTGGGTTCTTGCCAAATTCTTGGGATAGCGAACTTCATGGCTCTCTTTTCCCCTCAATACCATCCTACAAAAATACATTTATTTCACCCATGACTAGTGTGTAAGAGATTCTCGCAACATTTTTCATATATGATATATTTTTTCAATAACATTGGAGAAATAAAATCACGACGTTTCGGAGGCAACACAAGTCTCCGTCATCAGGTGGGACCGTCACACAGCCAGATTAGCTGCATCAAGTGAGGCAGAGATTCCAAGATGCAAGCCCTTAAATACAAGTTGGGGGGGGAGGAGAGGGGGGGCTTATCAGAATGTGGTAGCCAATGAATGGAACGTATCGGGAGGGAGGGGGGCGGGGCTAAAAGAAGGCACGAAGTGCTGCGTAGAACGTATCGGGAGAGGGAGGGGCTAAAAGAAGGCACGAAGTGCTACGTAGGCGTCGGCGACGTGGACGTGTTTGTGTGAAAGTAACTATTGTTGCACATGCTAACGTATTGGGCATTTTCGTTCTTTTCTATCATGTGTATCAACAGGTGCTTGTACATATATGTAGTAGGTTCAAGGAGACTTGGACGACGTAGTCGGAGGCACACTTATTTATTGACCACAGTTGTATATTACAGGCCGAGATATACAACACTCGAAGGGGTATCGGCCCCTTCACCCGTCGAACAGGGAGATCCCACAATCTCTGTCCTGGCTAGCCTACTCCTAGGTCCTCCACTACAGGGCTAGGGAGGCTAGCTGACCCAGCTCTGGTTAAGCTGGGATTACGGCACCCTGAGTTCCTAGACCGGCTCTTAGAAGAACATCGGCTCTGGGCTCTCGGGGCCACGCCACTGGCTTGCCCTGGTCGGTCCTGAGAAGGACGGCGAACCAGGGGAGTCCCAGGGCCTATCTAGCCGGTCTTCTTTCTTCGCTGGTTTAAGCTGAACACTGAACCCCGAGCCCTCCGGCTCACCGCCTTATATAGCAACTCCCCCACCGAGGGGTGGAGCCGGGGGATCCCA
>NW_026892426.1:0-2839 GCF_015708825.2 Lethenteron reissneri | reverse complement strand
TGAGTGATTCGCTTAATAAATATACAATTAGATCAGATATATAGGACAGTGCAGTGTGAGATCTTCCACGGTTCAGTGTTGGATTCTCAGTGCGAGTGAGCGAGCGAGTTAGCGAGCGTCAGAGTGCCCGTGCTTGACGCCGTGCTGCCTCCTTGTGGTGTTGTACAGGGGCAAGATGGAGTTCATCAAGGCCGAGCTCGGAGTCTCCAGGGCAGAGGAGGCCGCGACGGCACAGGAAGTGGTGCGGCTGCAGTACACAGTTCATCACGCGGATGCTGAGATGAATTTCATGCGCGGCCAGATCGACGGGCTGCAGCACCAGGTAACCAGAGGCTTAAGCTGCAGCCCCACACCTCTATTTGTGTGCACGTGGGGTCTGTCCCCATCCGCTGAGCAGTGCACATCGCAGGTTAGAGAATGGTCCGCAGAAGCATATATCACAGAACTACTTCTGAGAAATCTTTAAGTGCCCTCTGGAACACACAATGGAAGGAAGTACTTTGATACCTGCCCTGCTATGGAAAGTAATGAGTAATTTTCACCACAAAACAGTCAGATCTTTGGTTTTCAGTGTTGGAATTTAGCTCGATTTCGTGCAAAGCCAACATTGTTTTCCTGGGCTTTTCTGCGCAGTCATTGATGACCAGGCTGAGATGATTAACTTATTGCACATGTGTACCTGGCTTAATCACAGGTGGCTGAAACCTGAAGGGGTTATAAAGTAACGTAGATGCAGCCAGGAAGGCAATCAGCCATTATTATTTTTGTAATGTAGTATGATAATGCATTTCTATATGGCAAAATGTATAATTGTGACCACAGGATCGGTCCTCCCATCATGCCTTTTAATTTTTCCTGCAGATAGGTGAATGTTGGATGAGGTAATTACATTTGACTAAACAAGACAAGCCCTGACTAGGCCTGTGACTAATTCACCCCCTCTCGCAAGGGCACGCGTGACGAAGCCGTGATTGGCACTGAAGAGGGGCGCCATGGTGGCGAGATGTTAGATGTTAACTACCTCGCCTGACACCTGTATATTTGGAGTTTGCATGTTCTCCCCGTGGTCGTGTGGATTTTTCTTTGGGTCCTCCGGTTTTTTTCCCTCCACATTCAGAAACGTGTTTAGATTATTTGGCTGCAAAACATTTCCACATGATTAGCCACTTCTTTGAACTTTCATTTGTGACAGGTCGCTTCTGAAATAGAGTTATATAGCTCAGTGGTAAAATAAGGATAATGAAAGTTTTAGTTTGAAGACATCTGTGGTAGCGTTCACAAGAGGGGAGGACCTTTTTCGGTTGCCGTGCCTGAATCGCCAAATATAAAATGTGCCAATGACAATTTGGCCGGGGATACATTTGTCGCCCCCCCCCCCCCCGCGATTATTAAATCAGTGCCTTGATCAAAAACAATGTGATCATGGAACATGAAAGGAGTAACCGAGACCAGAATGGTCATTGTGTGGTCAAATAATAGTACACAATGCAGCAATTAAGTTTTCGTGAACAAAGTAATGCACAAACAATGCAATACAGGGAGTTAAGTAACTAAAACAGACCACACGATGTAACAGATTACAACGGGAGAACATACGGCATTTGAAACCAATGGACGTTATATACAAACAGGTAGAAAGAAAACTAAATATTTGATTATATATAAAAAGTAATTTAGTGTGATTCGTCTTCTGCACTCTGAACCAAGCCGTTGGAGTTTGATTTCCAGCCATGGGTAGCATCGATGGCCAGTGATATCTGAACCAGTCTTGGGTGTACCACTTTGCTGACCAGTGTGATGAAGTATGATCAATCAATTCCTATGACCGGTATGGCTCAGGGAAACCTTCATCCAGCAGTATCAGAAAAAGTACAATCATTCAAAGGTGGACGAATCATGGCTGCTCATGATGACGATGCCAATGATGACGATGGTAAAATGATCGTTGTCTGTATTAAGGCTCAGAAAGACGAGGAAGTATTCATGCAGCTGAGGGAGGAGCTCAAGGCGCTCTCCACACATTCACTTTCATACACACACACGTGCGCCCGCGCACACACACACACAAAGCCTAACTCCCAGCACGAGTCTGAGTCATTACATTTCGCGGGGGATCGCTCCACTGAACAAAATAGCTCCGCGGTTAAATTTTCAAGTGTGAGCTCGCGTTTAAAGTCAATGTTAAAAAAGATATATACATATTTATGGAAGCAGGTTCTTAAATGTGGATGTTCATAAGTCCGGTATTCGTAAGATGAGGACTGCCTACATCTACTTATTTTTCACACTGATGTATAGATGCGCGCTAGGTTACTGAACATCCTGTTTAGGGACTGTACCACATTACGATCCATCATCCCACCTCTAGTAGAAGTACCTACTACTACTAGACCATCTCCCTGTGGCTACGTGCATCTCGATCCCATCCCTTAATTTTACCTTTTAATGCACCTATTGGGTTAATTGATTATATATATGGGCTTTATAGGTGTTATTTTGGGTTGTATGGATGGTGGTCGCCCATCGAAGCACTATCAAAGTTCAACCGTGCTTTTCTTCTAAGATATAATATTGGGTGTATTCTGGGTCATTTGGTCATGGGTGGTATGGTATATGGACATATGTGAAAGAGTTTCATAGCTGTTCAGATTCCTATATTTAAAATAAAGATACTGGTTCTGTATGTCTTTGTTATATCTGAATGTTCTATCGTAACTGCACGCAGTCATTAAAACGCTTTGCTGTATCTCTGCTGCTTTATGCCCGTGGCCCACACAGCTCATTGAGAACAACAATCAGCTGGGATCCCTGCAGGCGGGGATTCTGGGCTACCAGCGCG